>NC_064292.1:50852256-50862573 GCF_019186545.1 Solanum stenotomum
ACTTAACCATATTAATTCTTCATTTTCCTACTTGCATGTTCAATTATTTACTTTAAGTTTTTGTCTAACCTTGGTCACCTCTCTCGCCATCACTCTCCTCTACTATGCTATTTCATGCTTTGAATATTATGATCATGATTTGTTAGTTTTTATGTTTGGATTGGTGCGCATATTGCGGCTTATGTTTATGATTTGTTAGAAATCAGTAGCTACTTAAATGTTATATGCAGTCAAGTATATTCAGTCTAATTCTTCTCCTTTACTTTGTTTACATGTGACATTGGCCGAGTCTATTTGACTCTAACCCTTGCATTTCCGAGTTGAGCCATGAAGGCTTGATCTTTGTTTTTCCCTATTAATCAAGTCAGCCCCATTATATTTGGAAGTTGTTACAGGTTCCAGAGCTCCAACATGCTGCTGGAAATTAGTCCAAAAGCCCAAGAAATGGGTTGTATGCATATTATATACAACTGTATACACTGATATACAGATCAGTGCAACAAATACGTGACTAAAAAATGGAAATACAGGTCGCAGGGGAAGAAGTGGATTGTATACATTTGGTATACGGTTCAATATACAGGAAAATTGGCCAAATCTGACCCGTATACAAGAATATACAGCTGACATATACCAAAAACGGGATTGAGTAAAATCCCCAGAAATTGCAACGTAATTGGCCCAAAAGGGAGGCCCAAATTCAATTTCTAACTTATCTAATTGTGTGATTATTTATTTATTTGTTTTTTTTTCTTAATTGCGACTTAATTTAATTAAATTCCCCAAAAGATAAATCATGTTCTATATGTTAGTTTCTTTAAAAACAATTCATTTTTTATCAACTCTTATGCTTATTCAAATATTTTTAGTCAAAACTTTCACTTTTCTTTAATTAGATTAAAATAATGTCTTGGTGTGTCTACCGAGTTGGTTCGAATTATTATCTCTAAAAAATGACGCAAATAAATTTTAATTAATCTAGTTTTGTTAAAATCCTAATTGACCAAGTTGTTTCAATTAAGATCTAATTTTCCAAAAATTTAAAAATTATTCTTTATTTAACTATTTTTATCAAAGTTAATCGAATATCATAAAATATTATATATTTTTATGTTAAATTATTTTCCCTAAATATTTTTTAAAGATATGTTCTTTAAGGGTTTTCTTCATTTAAATCATTTTTTTTACTCATTTCAAAATTGTTCTAAGTTGAAGTATTTTTTTATTTTATTCTTTTTATTTTTAATAAACTTTAAAATGTGTTAGTCAAATTCTTTTCAATTGATTACTAATAATAAATAAAAAAATATACTTAAGTCATTTTCTCAAAAAAAAAAAAGGGTTAATCAATTAATAAGAAATGGTTTTCATGTTTTAATTTATCAAATTGGTTTAAAAATGAATTAAATAAATTCTAATTAATCTAGTTTTATTAATATTCCAATCACTTGTATTTTGAGTCGAATGTATCATTTTGGATCCCTTCCTCTAAAAAATAAAGATGAAATAAAATGTGTCATTTGTTTAATTATTTTCTTAATCAAATATGTTATAAGTTATTATTTTTTTTTATGTTAAATTATTTTATTTTTTATTTTTTTTCTAAAAATAGTCAAATATATTTTAGTCAAGTCACAGGTCAACCGCATGTTAGCAGACACTTCGAATGCTTAAACCCTTCTCAAAGTGTAAATTGAACCTCGAACCCTCTTTGGTATTTTCAAATGATTTTTCTGTTTAAATCTTTGAAAATTATAAGTTTTCTTAATTTCTTTAAAAAATTAAGTGGCGACTCTTTTCTAAGTATTCTTTTCCAATTGTTTTATACTTAGAATATTTCAAAAAGGTGATTTTTCTAAAGATAGGACAATTACGGCACAACAAAAATGACGACTCTGTTGGGGATTTAATTAAGTTCTAACCATAAGATTTGACTTGTTTGACTAATTGTATTAATTGTTAAATTGTTTATCTGCTCTCAACATGTTTAAATTGATATAACTGTCCTTGCATTTCATGGCATATTCTCTTGTATGTATAGTATATTAAAGGACGGTTTTGCGGAACTGCAACCGTACTTTTTATACCCAACCCTTTTTGGAATGATCGGCAATTTATTGATTCGTCATGCGTCCAATGGTTGTCGTGAATTCCAGCCTAAGTTGTCCACTTGGGTTCCCGGTCTCTCAAAAGCCACTATTAGTCAATTAGCGTAGAGCGAAACCAAATCCTGACTTTTAGCGCATTTTGAACTAAGTTGACCCAACACCCAAGGCGTGTT
This sequence comes from Solanum stenotomum, assembly GCF_019186545.1. Classification (NCBI taxonomy): domain Eukaryota; kingdom Viridiplantae; phylum Streptophyta; class Magnoliopsida; order Solanales; family Solanaceae; genus Solanum; species Solanum stenotomum. The sequence goes on from NC_064292.1 coordinate 50,854,538, forward strand.
GGGCCCATTAGAAGCTCACCTTGTGTCTATTTGACCCATCTTGCCAATAAAGAGACAATCATATTTATATGTTAATTGGAGGATGTATATGTATTTTTAAAACAAATCAATTATCTAATGGGGGCGGGGGAAACTTACCTTTTTCTGTTTTTCTTGTAGAATGGATCCAGTACATGAGCCTCTAAGAACTCGAATGATGAACATACCTGACCCTTATCTCCAAGTTTGGTGGAAGTTCATGAACAACGGGGACAAGAGAAAAGTTCAAAGACACATAGGCAATCTCCCGTCATTGATGGAAATGGTGGCTTGACCTGGTTTAATTGGAACAATGGTAAAGTTTTGGGACAACGACAATATGGTATTTCGATTCGGGGAAGTGGAAATGACGCCGACTATTGAAGAAGTCCTGGCAAGTTACGAAAGTGTTGGCATGTGTAACAAAAGGAGGTTCCAACTCGATACAGATCTCCTTTTCCCAAAAACATGGGATTTTGCTGAAATTAAAGAAAAACTGTCACTCGTCAAAGCTGATTGGATGGACAAGTTGCCCGGGCCAAACATTCCGCTTCGAAAGCTTTATTACCGATTCGGACGTGCAAAAGCCTATGAAATGTTCAAAGAAGAGTTTGTCTCAGAAGAGAAATGGAAGGAGACACGTCCTCTTGCCTTTGCGATATGCCTACTTGGGTCGATGGTATATCCCCAGGGACCAAACTATACTATCCATCCGAGTGTAGTAATGGTCACTTATGCTATCTTTTATGGGGTGGGCTACGGGTTAGCAACTAAGTACTACACTTTGGCACCCATGATTTTGGCCAACATTTATAGGGCTTTGGACAAGTGTCAAAGTGGAGAGCGTTTCTTTCAGGGATGCAACCTGATACTTCAGTGGTGGATGATGAGGCACTTGATCAAAGCACATAATTCGGAAGAACCAGATCCGTTGAGACGATCGGACCAGTTTGCAGGTCATGATTGGTGGATGTACCATAATCATTGTAACAAAATTGGAGGTTTAAAATTCTGGTATCCAAGACTTCAAGGGCTAAGAGAGGAAAATGTACAGTGGTCGATAGAAAGTCTGGTGGTGACAAAGCAAATGGTGATTCAAGCTGAAAAGACCCCTTACTTGATATTTGCCGGGTTAAGAGGGACTAGACCATATGCTCCCGGTCGAGTCCTTAGACAACTGGGAGGGAAACAGGAGATTCCCCAAATTGCAAACATGAAGAAATTTGCAACCGATCATGACAATGGACGAGTCTCTTATGCTGAAGACATACGTAGAACATGGAAGACCCGAAGGGTATTGGGTGAGCCGATACCAAACAGATTCCGTCCAAAATGTTCTAAGGATTACAAAGAATGGTTGAAGAAGAGCCTCGCCGGAACTATTGAGCCTGGTCCAAATGTTCCCCATATTATTGCAGATGTTGGGGCCAAGCATTAAATTCGACTTCATCGACTCCAAGAGAAGTATGACGAGAATGAGTTAGACCATCAACGTCGACATTCAGAGGACGCCAAAGTCATAGCTCAGTTGAAGCAAGAGCTACGAAGAGCCAGGCAATGTATGTCAGAACTAGATGATAGCATGGAGCAACAAATTCAGTCGGTCGAAAGGTTCAGACATCAAGAAGGGGGCCGGTTGGCAAGAGATCACCTATGGGCGAACAGATATGCTATGTGGGAAGAGGTCAGCATCGCCAAGAGGGCCAGACTTGGTGAAGGATTAGGAGGAGCTTGAAGTTTGTTGTCATCCCCTGCGTGGGATTGCTTTATTTGTATTTTGTTTTGTAATTTACTTTTCGAACTCTTTTCCCCAATTTTATGTTTGTCAAACATTTTTAAATATTATTAATGAAATATTTTGGGGATAATTTAATTGGCTTAAAAAGACATTGTCACGACCCGATTTCTCAAGTCATGATGGCACCTACTATAACCCACCAGTAGGTAAGCCAACCCGTAACCCGGAATAACAAGTAATGGGTCTGAGGGTAGAAACTAAACAAGAGTAGGCAAATAACAATATAAACAGGCGGAAGCAAACCAAAAACATACATACAAATAAAGATCCCTCCTAGAACCTGGAAGTCACTAGTACAGAGCTACTAACAAAATGAGTACAAGTCCCAAAAGTGGACAACAGAGACTGGACTGTCTCGAAAGGTAAAAGACAAGTCTATATATACAGATGGAGATTGAAATAGTACAAAACGTCGTGTGCTCACTCCCGTCTCCGGATCAGTCTGCTCCAAGCTCGATCAACGCTGGCTACTAGTGCCCGGACCTGCATCACGAAATAGATGCAGAGCGTAGCATGAGTACCAAAACAACAGGTACCCAGTAGGCATCATAGGCCGACTGAACTTGAAAAGTAAATGCAATATGAAAAGAAGGAATAATACAAACTGAGGGTCAAGAACTAAAATCTAACTAACAATGGAACGCACACGAGTGTACAAAGAACTAACTAAAGTAATCTATAAGCTAACTACACCTAACTGGACCCCCCATAAGCCCAGAAGGTACACTCGTGCGCAAGTTAAATAAAAACCCGAACGGACCCCCATAAGCCCGACGAGTACACAAAATAACTATAACTAAAAAGAATTGCATATACGAACCCAAGAATGAAGAACATCGAACCAGAAACTCAACCCTAATTAGTAGAATCTGACAGTATGGAGGCCGGACCTCGAACCGGATGCTCACAAGAAATACCCAAGTAACCAATCACAAGTAACAAGTATAAAAGGCCGAAACTTTAACCGGATGCTCTATATAAGTATTTGGGCAATAGAGGCCGGACCTTAAACTGGATGCTCTATATAAGTATTTGGGCAATAGAGGCCGGACCTTAAACCGGATGCTCTATATAAGTATCTGGGCAATAGAGGCCGGACCTTAAACCGGATGTTTTATAAAGATGCCAATGTAGCAGCTGAAAGAGTCCCAATCGATCCATACTCATAAATGTCCGTGAAACGCCGTCCACACATAGCCAATCAATGTAAGTCCTTGGAACCAAATCGAAAACCAAATTCAAATCGCGAAGTAGAATTAGTGTCGCCGACGTAACTCGTGAAGCCGTAACATCGGGGAAAAATAAGGATAACTATAGTCAGAGAAAGAGTATCGCTTAACTAAGGCCCAAACTATCAGACTCAAGTCTGCTACATCAGTATACATGGATCTAAGCCGACCAAGCGACGTCGGGGCAAAACTAAGGCCTATTGGATCCGAATAATGTATTTCTAAGGCAAGCCCTAGTCAAACCTAAACTAAGGCCCAACATTCTTCAAATAAATAATAATTAAGCATCCAAGCACTCCACATAGCGAGGAGGGTCCGTTAATAACACAAAACATGGTCACAGTTACCCGGTAATTCCCGAAATAGGCTGAAAATATGATTTCTTAACACCTATGCAAGATTCAATGACTACCCAACCCAAATCCCAACTAATCAACATGCATTCACATTCTCGAGCTCAATCTAAGAGAGGGAAAACCGTAGCCTACCTTTAGGCCGATCACACGCGCTCCAAAATCACTCCTTCGGAGCTTTCCCTTTATGAACGGTCTCGAAACGCTTCCCCGCTATCAAAAATAGAGTCACAACATTAATACGGTCATTTAGACACCAAAATCACAACAAACGGAGATGGGTCAATTTTGGAGTCAAAACGGGAATCGTGGGACCCGCGCAGGAAATTCCGAAATTAACCCCAAAAGTGGGTCCTAACTAGTTCCCCCAGCTCATGTCCCATAATGGGACACAATTCGGGGCTCGGGAACAACACAATATCAACAAGCAACTAAAACCCAAATTTTCTCAAAAGAATAGAAATGAGACAGTAGCTAATTCAGCGTTTTTACCAAAAACGGGCGATCTACAGTAAAATCTAACAACACCACAATGTTCTCCTCGAAAAACCACTCAAGATAGCCTCAAAAATCACCAAAATCGAATCTAAAATGGCTAAGAAAACAAGTCTCAAAAATTTCCAAAATCAAGCTCACAAAAAGGGTCTGGCAGCAGGTATTTTTCGAAAATTACCTCAAACGGGGACTCCAAATCACTATCCGAGATCACCAACGCGTTGTCCTCGAAAAATCTCACAACTTAGCCTTTTAGATCACCCAAATCGGTTGAGAGATGAGAGATGAGAGAGAGATGAGGGTTTGAAGTTTGGAAAATGTTGCTGATTTTCTGCAATTTATTGCAGAAAATTGCAGAAAATCTGCAACATTTCCAAAACTTGAAATTTCGATGGGGTGCTCTGATCTCGTTCGGAACCCCGTGCACGCAAACAAGATATGCAACTATACCAAATTCGATATTCCAGACTCAACGGCGTAGTCAAAATTTTCATCAGAGGTCATTTCGATAAAAAGTGGGTCCCACTTCCAAAAGCCATTTTAAATCAAAACTCACAAAAGAGCTCGGAAAGATATCGAAAACCTCCAGACACAAAAGAAGGGTCAATCTAGACCAAACTCGACATTCCGGAGCTAACCACGCTGACAGAATTCTCATCCGAGCGCGTTTACTCAGACTGTTGACCAAAGTCAAACTTAGGCTTAAACTTAAAGTTAAAACGCCTAATCGCACCGACTCACACTGAAAACCTCGGGAGTCATGTCGACCATGCTACTGTTCTAAAATGACCCTTCCGGAGCTGATGGAATCGTCAGAATTGGATTCCGATGTCATCTTCTTGAACTTTTGATCGAAAATGATCGTTCAAGGTTCATAAGCTCCAAAACACAAAAACTCGCACCAAGACCAAACGAACGACCAGGTGACCGAACTATCAGTCCCAGCAAGTCATAAATGACTTGGGGTCGCTATAGGAACGCTCTAAACGACACACAGAAGGCAAGACACAGAAATGACCAAGAGGGTCATTACAGACATATACATCCTTCAATTCGCTAGGCCTACCCTTGGCACAAAAGGGTCACATGCATGTTTAGGACGCGATATTTGTGTGGCTTAACTGTTTATGTGATATGTTGCTTTGAATGAGGACATTTTTAGCCCACTCCTTTTCAATTTTTTTTTGAAAATATCCACAAAATACAAGTCATTACCAAAATGTCCGACCAAAATTTCATGAGTCTTGAGTTTCTCAGCCAAAAAAATAAAATCCTACTACGAAATCCTAAAACATTACTCTATTATCTCAGGAAAGGTAAAATTGTTGCTAAGATGGAAAAAGGGAAGGGCATCGACATAGACCTAATCGAGGAGGATTTGAGGATGAAATTACAGCGGCTCAGACAAGAGATCCAAGAAACCAGAAAAAAAAGAATAGAAGTGGAGTTTGCCACCGCAACCACACGAACAGCAAATGCGGCACTAGACGTGGAATTGGCAGCAAAAATGACAAAATGTGTTGTTATAGATGAAGAGACAGCTGCTGTGCGGAAGAAGCGCGATGCCCTCAAAGAGATAACCATGATGCTTCAGAAGCCACGTGGAAAACACTATTTCTTCAGCCAAAAGGCCACCAGCAGTGATCCCAAATGCGCTAGACCTGAAGCTATTGAAGAAGACACTGGGGAGGAAATTGTCTATAGGTCTCCTATTCAGGGACGATGGAAGGAAGGGAATGAGAAAACCACCCTCGAAGCATATGAGTTTACCCCCCGTGATTAGTGCGACAATCAGAAAAAGAATGGCCTGAGTGGAGGCACATTTTATCTTTTAGGAGTTTTATTGTCTGCTTTTCACTTTCTTTGTAATCTTCAAGAAATGAATGAATGAAAATGAGATTTCCTTTTGTTTTCAAACTACGTAGGGCCTGAATTCTCCTTGGGAGATACGTAGGCAGCCTTCCAAGGCTCGACACCTATCTTTTAAAAAAAAAATTTCCCTTTATTCTACAATGAAACATTGAGGTCAGATCAACAAATGCCTAGAGATACAACAAGAAGACATTAGCTCAACGCAATTTAACCTTTCTGAGTCACCAACCTCAACATAAAAATGAGCAAATTCCTGTTTGTTCAAAAGTTAGTCCCCATTATTCGTGGGTTAGTATGTTCTCAAACAAAGCAACTTTTATGTGATTGTCTGCTTTCTATATGATATTTTGCATTATTTGTGCCGAATCAAAACTAACATATTTTCCTTTGAGTTGTTTTTCTCAACAGGTAGTTAAAACTGGTCTGTGTCGATAAGCTGGCTGATCATCCTTATTTCACTAGATCTAAAGGTCCTACAGATTCCTTCCCCAATCAAAGTTCACAAAAGGGAGAAGCAGCAATGGGTGATAACAACGAAGAAATCAGCCTTACTGATGTCGTAGTGGCTCAACCCGCCCTTGCTGATCAGAATGAACTGATCCTGCAGTTGATGCAACAAATTGCTGAGATGAGGGTCGAGATGCAGAGAAAGAATGATTTGCCTCCTCCGAGTTTTGCTGTCAACGCTCAACCAGACGGAAGGCCTCCAGCTCAAATTCCCCCTCCTAACGTGGAACAAGCTCAGAACCCGCCTTTAAGCCCTGCTCGTAATCCCTCCATCATTGACCTTACCACCCAAAACCCCCACTATGTCTCAACCTCTTATCAAACACCACCCCCTCCTCAAAATACCAACCTCCAAGCACCACTTCCTCCCCCCAATGCAAACCACCAAATTGGCCTACCCCCTCACAGCCAAAACGCTAATAACCCACACACTTCCCTTCTTCGCCAAAACCAATATACCAGCCCCCAAACTTTTCCCCAAAACTATCACGCCGCTTTAAATGGCTAGAGTCCCTCTATTGCTCCACCATTACCACAAAAAGCCACTTTTCAAATACCGGTACCCAATGAGCATGACGCCCATGGTTCGGAGCTCGACCACTATGAGGAGAGGGAGAGAGAGTGGAGGTCAAAGGAAGAGACTGCCAAGATAGATATGAAGGAGGAAATCAGAAAAGCCATGAAGGAGTTGAACTGCATTCCTGAGGTCGCCGGGTTGAGTTACGAAGACATGTGCATTCATCCGAATTTAGACCTCCCTGAAGGGTTTAAGGTGCCAAAATTTGACATCTTCGGAGGAACAGGAAACCCCTTAGCACACCTGAGGGCTTACTGTGACCAACTTGTGGGAGTTGGGAGAGACGAAGCTTTGTTAATGCGGCTTTTTAGCCGAAGTTTAAGCGGAGAGGCTCTAGAGTGGTTTACGTCTCATGAAACGAGACAGTGGTCTTGTTGGAATGCTCTGGCTAAGGACTTCATCGAACGATTCACCTACAATGTGGAGATCGTTCCTGGCCGTTACTCCTTGGAGAAGATGAAACAGAAACCAACTGAGAGTTACCGAGAATTTGCATATAGATGGCGGAAGGAGGCAGTTAGAGTTAGACCTCCTATGTCGGAAAAAGAAATCGTCGAAGTGTTTGTGCGGGTGCAAGAGCCAAAATATTATGACAGAATTATGTTGCTCGTTGGAGCAAAATTTGCTGAGATAGTCAAGGTAGGTGAGACTATCGAAGATGGATTGAGAACCGGGAAGATTGCTCGTGTTGCTGCCTCGCCCGGATCTTTGGGCTTGTTGAAGAAGAAAAGAGAGGATGTGTCCTCTATCTCTTATGAAGGGAAGAAAACCCTAAGGAAATCATCATCATACCAAGGTCATTCTCGACCTTCACAGAGTTCGTACTCGGCATGTTATGCACATGTTGATTACCAAAATACCCCTCCCACCAGTTACCAAAACACCCTCTTCCCAGCTATCAAAATACTCCCACTCCTAACTACCAAACTCCCCCTCCAGTTTACCAGACTCCATCTCATCACTATCGAAATGCCACCCCCAACTGTGCCAACATTCAGACAAATTACCAAACGCCTCCCCCAATGTACCAAACCCCAACTCCACTTTGCCAAAATACCCCCCCCCAAACTACCAAGCTCCACAACGAAATTACCAAACCAACTCATATCCCAAATATCAAGCCCCCCGTCCAAACGCTCCAAATTATCGCCAGATGCCTCTCCCGTAACAAGGAAATTACGACCCCC
>NC_064292.1:50862614-50872512 GCF_019186545.1 Solanum stenotomum
TCACCACCCCCCCCCCCCCGTCCTGGATTTGAGAAGAAGCCTGCCAGAATTTTCACTCCGCTCATTGAAAGCCGAACAAAGTTGTTCGAGCGATTAACCGCGGCAGGATATATTCATCCAGTGGGGCCCAAGACGATTGATACTAGCTCAATGTTTTACAGATTCGACCAGAGGTGCGCGTATCACTCCAACAGTGTTGGACCTGATACCGAGGACTGTATCAACCTGAAATATAAAATCCAAGACCTGATCGATCAGAACGTGGTTTCTCTTCAGACGGTCGCGCCCAATATCAACAGTAATCCTTTGCCAAATCATGGAGGCGTCACTATCAATATGATAGAGACAGATGACGATTGGTGCATGTCAAAGGCAATAGTTTCGGTTGTTCCTGATGAACTAGAAAGGGTTGTAGCCTCGTTGAGCATTAGAGAGAAGAAAGAGGTTGTGATTCTGACACCCGAGAAAGCTGTTGCCTTGGTGCTGAGAGAAACTCTTGCCCGACTAAAGTTCGTGATTGAAACGACTGTTACCCAGGGTATGACCAGATCTGGCAGGTGCTACACGCCAGAAGAGCTGATCCAGGGTGTGCAAAAGAAGGATCATACTAAAAGGCCGATTAGTGAAGCTGAAGCCGAAGAGTTCTGGAGAAAGATGCAGTCGAAAGATTATTCAATTGTGAAGCATTTGGAGAAGACACCAGCTCAGATTTCTGTGTGGGCTTTATTGATGAGTTCACAGTTGCATAGACAGGCTTTGATGAGAGCTTTGGATGACAGTTATATGCCTGTGGGTACTAACAGCGACAATCTAGCAGCCATGATACACCAGGTCATTCGGGGACATCGAATCAGCTTTTGTGACGAAGAGTTACCCTTTGAAGGCAAGGTATACAACAAGGCTCTGCATGTCACCATCAAATGCCGAGATAAAATGATAAATCGTGTATTGGTCGATGATGGGTCAGGTCTCAACATCTGCCCGCTTTCGACTCTGAGGCAGTTGAAATTTGATTTGGGAAAGCTCCACCAGAATCAAGTCAAGGTGAGGGCCTTTGATGGAGTGCAAAGAGACACATTGGGTGCGGTAAACTTGGATATTTAAGTGGGTCCTGCAGAGTTTAATATGGAGTTCCAGGTGTTGGATATCAACACTAGTTATAACCTACTTCTGGGAAGACCGTTTATCCATATGGCCGGGGGTGTGCCGTCTACCCTTCACCAAATGTTAAAATTTGTTTGGAAGGACCAGGAATTGGTCAGTTATGGTGAAGGGAGCCATTCCAATGGGTATGCACCGATCGTTGATGATATCTCTCGAGGTTGTGATTTCTATACGATGGATGTAGTAAATGCTACCAGTAATGACTTGGCTCCGTACTCCCCTATGCCTGCCGTATACAAAATAGTTGCTACTGTCATGCTCCAGAACGGTTTTGAACCGGGTTTCGAGTTGGGAAAACATTGTCAAGAAATTGTCAATCCAGTTCATATCCCCACCAAAAGAGCAAAGTTTGGTTTGGGGTATGTCCCCACAGATGCTGACGAAGCAAAGATGAAGAACAAGAATGTTATCAAACATTGGCCAGATCATTTCCTCATCTGTACCAGTCGTTCCCAGTGCGGGAGTATGCCATCGACAACGGTTTGGGGGAAGGAATCTGGGGCCTTTTTGAGGAGATCGATGCGGTCATCGAAGAAGAGGCTGGGATATCAGGCATCCGAGATGCAGAACCTTATGAGTAATTACAGAACTGGACGTCCACACCACTCCTAATTTCCCGCTCATCTGGGTAGAAAGGACATGTGTTTTTGTTTATTTTTAAAATGGTGGTAGTCCGGAAGAGGCCCGAGACCCACCCTTTATGAAATTGTTATTTGTTTGAAGCTTTTAAATTCTCTTGTGATGTTTTAAAAAGGCAAAATGGCTCTCGGCCATGGCCAAAGTTTGTGCTTGTCTTTCAATTTAAATGAAAAGCCTCTTTTATTGAAAATTTGTTTATTTATCTGTTTATATTTTACTTTCCTAACTTTGTTTGTTTATGATTTCAGTAATATTAATTTAAAACCTGCCAATGTCATGTCATGTCATGAACCGAGTGAACGAAATGAAGTAGGTGATGACGAATATGAAGAAGAAAATGAAGTACCCGAACATGTTGCCAAAGAATTTCGACAATTCGTGAATCAACACAAGCTAAATCTTGAAGAAACTAAAACTATGAATCTCGGAGATAAGAAATGCGTCAAAGAAGTCAGAATCAGTGTCCATCTGACTGAAGCCCAAAGAAAAGACCTGGTTCATTTGCTCAGGGAATACATTGATGTATTTGCCTGGTCTTATAGAGATATGCCAGGATTGAGTACGAATATGGTGTCCCACAAGTTGCCAATCAATCCAGATTTCAGTCCAGTAAAACAAAAGACTCGAAAGTTTAAGCCTGAGTTGAGTTTAAAGATTAAAGAGGAGATTACAAAGCAGATCGAGTCCCAAGTAGTGGAAGTGACGCAGTATCCGACTTGGTTAGCTAATGTTGTTCCGGTTGCCAAGAAAGACGGAAAAATCAGAATTTGTGTTAACTACAGAGATCTCAACAAAGCTAGCCCGAAAGATAATTTTCCATTGCCAAACATTCACATCCTCATTGATAACTGTGCTAAGCATGAGATGCAGTCGTTTGTTGATTGTTATGCGGGTTACCACCAGATCCTAATGGATGAAGAAGATGCAAAAAAGACAGCTTTCATCACACCCTGGGGTGTATATCATTATCGAGTGATGCCTTTTGGTCTCAAGAATGCTGGTGCTACTTACATGAGGGCTATGACGACCATTTTTCACGATATGATTCACAATGAGATCGAGGTGTATGTAGATGATGTCATAATCAAGTCCCGCGAGAGTTCGGATCACTTGACTCACTTGAGAAAATTTTTTGATCGTCTGCGTCGATACAATTTGAAGTTAAATCCCGCTAAATGTGCTTTTGGGGTGCCAGCTGGCAAGTTGTTGGGATTTATAGTCAGCAGAAGGGGCATTGAGCTTGACCCTTCCAAGATCAAGGTGATCCAAGAATTACCTCCTTCGAAGACCAAGAAAGAGGTGATGAGTTTCTTAGGAAGGTTGAACTACATCAGCCGGTTTATAGCTCAATCCACTGTGGTGTGTGAGCCCATATTTAAGTTATTGAAAAAAGATGCCTCGACCAAGTGGACCGGAGAATGTCAAACTGCTTTTGATGCTATCAAGAACTATTTGTCCAATCCACTGGTGTTGGTCCCTCCACGAGAAGGGAGTCCATTATTGCTATATTTGTCGATCTCGAATAATGCATTGGGATGCGTGCTTGGTCAACATGATGAGACTGGAAAGAAGGGCGAGCCATTTATTACTTGAGTAAAAAGTTCACTCTATATGAGGCTCGTTACACTCTTTTGGAGAGAACATGTTGTGCTTTGACTTGGATCGCTCAAACGTTAAGACATTATTTGTCTTCTTATATCACGTACCTTATCTCCAGGATGGATCCATTGAAGTATATTTTCCAGAAAGCAATGCCGACCGGGAAGTTGGCTAAATGACAAATGCTTTTGAGTGAGTTTGACATTGTGTATGAGACACAAAAGGCGATAAAAGCACAAGCCTTAGTTGATCATCTTGCGGAGAATCCAGTTGATGAAGAGTATGAACCGCTCAAGACTTATTTTCCCGATGAAGAAGTAGCGTTTGTGGGAGAAGATATTTCTGAAACATATCCTGGTTGGAGAGTATTCTTTGATGGAGCGGCGAATCACTAAAGGAAAGGTATCGGAGCAGTCTTAGTGTCAGAATCCGGTCAGCATTATCTTATGGCAGCTAAACTCCGATTTAATTGCACAAACAACATGGCTGAGTATGAAGCTTGCATCCTCGGTTTAAAGATGGCAATCGACATGAACGTTCATGAGCTTCTAGTTATTGGAGACTCAGACTTACTGATTCATCAAGTTCAAGGAAATTAGCTGTGAAGAATCCAAAAATCACACCGTATGTGCAGTATATACAGAAATTGTGCAAGATATTTCGCAAGATTGAGTTCAGACATACTCCCAGAACACAGAATGAGTTGGCCGATGCTCTCGCCACTATTGCCTCAATGATCAAACATCCGGATACAAGTTATATTGATCCCTTGGATATAGAGGTAAAAGAGCAGCCTGTCCATTGTTCCCATGTTGAAGCGGAGCCAGATGGCTTGCCTTGGTATTTTGAGATCAAGAAGTATTTAGAGACCGGGACTTATCCTGAGAATGCAACGTTCAACCAGAAAAAGTCGATACGCCGTATGGCCCTCAATTTCTTTGCAAGTGGGGAAATCCTTTATAGGAGGACTCCAGATTTAGGTCTTCTCAGATGTGTCGATGCTAGTGAAGCTGCAAAGCTTCTGGAACAGATACATGCCGGAGTTTGTGGTACCCACCTGAATGGGCTCACTTTGGCGAGGAAGATCCTTCGAGCTGGCTATTTTTGGATGACTATGAAGCACGATTGTTGCAAGTTTGTGCAGAAATGTCATAAATGTCAAGTGCATGGTGATTTAATTCGAGTGCCGCCTAATGAACTCAATGCTATGAGTTCACCTTGGCCATTTGTAGCTTGGGGCATGGATGTCATTGGTCCAATAGAGCCAGCCGCCTCTAACGGACACAGATTCATTTTGGTTGCCCTTAACTACTTCACCAAGTGGGTGGAAGCAGCTTCGTACAAGTTGGTAACCAAGAAAGTTGTAGCTGATTTTGTTCGTAACAACCTGATATGTAGGTTTGGAGTACCAGAATCCATCATTACTGATAACAGAGTGAATCTTAACAGTCACTTGATGAGAGAGATATGTGAACAATTCAAGATTACTCATCGAATTCCACCGCCTATCATCCCCAAATGAACGGAGCTGTAGAAGCCGCCAACAAGAACATAAAGAAGATTTTGAGGAAGATGATTGACAATCGCAAAGGCTGGCATGAGATGTTGCCACATGCTTTGTTGGGTTACAGAACGACTGTCAGAACATCAGTCGGAGCAACTCCATATTTGTTGGTGTATAGGACAGAAGCAGTTATACCTGCTGAAGTTGAAATACCTTCATTGAGAATCATCCAAGAAGCTGAATTGAATGATGCTGAATGGGTTCGCAAGCGGATTAACCAGTTAACCCTGATCGATGAGAAGAGAATGGTTGCGGTTTGTCATGGTCAACTTTATCGACAGAGGATGATCCGTGCTTTCCACAAGAAAGTATGATCTAGAACATTTGAAATTGGTCAGTTAGTCCTTAAACGCATTTTCCCTCATCAGGATAAGTACAAAGGGAAATTTGCACCAAATTGGCAAGGACCCTACATGGTTCGCAAAGTGTTATCTGGAGATGCCCTAGTCCTGTCGGAGATGGATGGCACTGAATGGCCGAAACCGATCAACTCAGATGCTGTCAAGAGATACTACGTGTAAAGTTTCAGTTTGTATTTCTGTCATTCCCTTATAATCGTTCTATTTTCTTGTAATTGCTTTGTCTAGAATTTTATCCCTCTTGTAATAAACTACGTTTGACCTGAATTCTCAAGAATGAGATACGTAGGCGGTCTATGTCAGCCTCGGTCACCCCTTTTTACCTCTTTTAATATTTCCTTGTATTTGAACTACGTTCGACCTGAATTATCAAGAATGAGATACGTAGGCGGCCTATGTCGGCCTCGGTCGGTTTTTTTGTAAATTTCCTATTTTTGTTAGTCCTCGAGGGGGAACTACGTTTGACCTGATAACTACGTTTGACCTGATTCCTGCCTCAACGGGATACATAGGCGCCACAAGGGCTTGGTCACATCTCCCGTAAGATTTCTATTATTCCTTTACAATAGAAACTTGGACAGAATTTTGAGAGGGACTCAAAAATTCTCAAGAAGAAGATCTCTCCGACAAAGTCAAGACTGAAGTTACTTTGAGATTTGCAACTGGGACAGAATTTTTGAGAAGATCTCAAAAAATTTCGTGTTTACTCACTAACGGTTAAAGATAAGCCAAGACAGTTAACTGGGACAGAAATTTTGAGATGGCCTCAAAATTTCAACAAGGTTCAGCGAGAGTTTAGAGCAACTTTGAATACATCCCAACAAGTGATCAGACAGATCTCAAAACACCAACTCTGAATGACGTCCATTAAACTTGACGTGACATGACACTTGACAGTGACTTTTTCCAAACATTACTTTTGAAAATCTATTTTCCTTAAAAAATTTTCCTTCATGTTTTGATTATTTTTGCATAAAAATATTTTGTCTTATCTATCAAGAAGCGGGAGATCAGAGAAATCAACCGGAGATAGCAAGACAAGGAGCAGACAACCGAAGAGATCAACACATATCAGTTCATTTTGTAAAAAACTAACAATTTTTCTGTGGATGCAGGTCTATAGGTTTGCCTCAAGATCGGCATATTCTTCCATCCAATGAATACGGAGAAAGTCAAAAGGGCGAAGAGCACCCCAAATTGACAACTTTTCTGCGGATACAGGAAAATATCTTATGCTTCTTATACCAAGAATTGGGAATATGAGTAGTATTACTTTATTCAAATTATCAGCAAAGCAAGGTTCATAACGAACATGTAACTATATTCAGAGATGGGACAAATGAAAACCACGAAGAGAGCAATATTATTATTTCCCAGCAACCACAAATACCTGGAAAATATTTATCTGTATTATATTGTCAGATATGATAATCTTCCTACCTTAAATGTTATTTATATCGTATTGTCGAATGAGACGATACCACTATCCGGAGAGTCATCTATATCGTATTGTCAAATGAGATGATACCACTATTCCGAGGATCATTTTTTATTTATATTGTCGATTGAGACGATACCACTATCCGGAGAGTCATTTATATCGTATTGTCAAATGAGATGATACCACTACTCCGAGGATCATTTTTTATTTATATTGTCGATTAAGATGATATCACTACCCGGAGAGTCATTTATATCGTATTGTCAAATGAGATGATACTACTACTCCGAGGATCATTTTTTATTTATATTGTCGATTGAAATGATATCACTATCCAGAAAGTCATTTATATCGTATTGTCAAATGAGATAATACCACTACTCTAAGGGTCATTTTTATTTATATTGTTGATTGAGACGATACCGCCACCTAAAAATACCCCAGAAGATCACCTATGTTGCTCGGTGAAGCGTTATCTTCGTTCAATACCGGGGACGGCGTCATTAAGAGAAAGATTCATGCATCGCGGGAAGAAGATTCATGCATCGCGGAAAAAGATTCATGCATAGCAAGAGAAAGAAGTCATGCATCGCGGAAATAGATTTATGCATCGCAAGAGAAAGATTCATGCATAGCAAGAGAAAAAGTCATGCATCGCAAGAGAAAAATTCAGGCATAGCAAGAGAAAAAGGAAGGCATCGCAAGAGAAATATTTATGCATTGCAAAAGAAAGATTCACGCATAGCAAGAAAAAAAAGTCATGCATTGCGGAGAAGTCATGCATAGCAAGAGAAAGAAATCATGCATCGCGGAGAAGTCATGCATAGCAAGAGAAAGAAGTCATGCATCGCGGGGAAGTCATGCATAGCAAGAGAAAGAAGTCATGCATAGCAAGAGAAGGAACTCATGCAGCGCAAGAGAAAGAATCCATAGATCACTTAGAAGGAAACCATGCATCGCGAGAAAATCAACACCGATTGCATCACTTCTCTTTGCAAAAATGGCATCAAGAGAACTATCAACATATTATACCAGCCTATTTTATTACTTTGACACATTGAAGATTATATTGAAAAGATAATATACAAGCTTTATTTGCTTTACGTCAAATTCGGTGAAGTTGACGTCAATGATCAAGGAGAGAAATTAAGTGTCAACACGGTAAAAGACATTATCTCTCCATTTGAAGTGCATTTTTATGCTAATGAGTTTTATCTCTGTCTTTATCGAGAGCATCCGAGAGGATGAATTCTCAAAACAAACCACAGGTGCGGACCACATCAAAAAGGATGCAGCATAACGTGGAACTTTTTCTTAGCAGTGAACTGAGACATAGTCCAAAGAGGAGTGTCAAACTCTTAGGACACGAGCAGAGGAGCGATTTCCGCCACAATCAAACCACACCCCTATCAAGAGGCATGTGGGTTCTTCTTTAGGTTTCATGGTTTCAGTTTTGCATCCAAAAATTTTGGCCTCCACCAGAGGCAACTTTCCAATCTGAGTGACAATACTCCAAGAGCTTTGAAAATTATGCCCGTGTAATTTCTTAATTATGGGTGTGAAGTGCACCACATTCATAGCTAAGAGGTTGCAAGCCTCCTTTTCAAACTCGATTTACTTGTCACTCCTCCAGAACCAAAGAATATCTTGCATAATAGATTTCCTTTTCAACCGATTGAGTCGAATTACAAGTAGCCTGATTTCCTAAGTTGAGGAATATGTAGGCGGGATCAATATTGAAAACTCGGTTGTATTCCAACATCCTCTCTCAAATCTTATTCTCGAGCATTCCAGTCTCTTCATAATTCTATACCGGGATGACTTTCAAATCTTTTCCTAATCGTGCGTCAATTCAAGTGTATCAACTACAAGTGGCCTGGATTCTCATATAGCCCGAGATATGTAGGAAACCCATTTCCGGGATTCGACCATAATTCTTAAAGTCCGTACCAAAATCCCTTTTCTAAAGATGAAGATGTGGTCGGTCAAAATTGGATTTGTCAATTTCATTTGCCTCGAATTGCTTTCATCAATCCAAGTCAAACGAGGGACAACTGTTGACACCCAATTTTGGACCTCCACATTATAGATTAATCATCGAACTTCTTCAATTTCAAGCAATTTAAAAAAAATTAGTTTTATAAAATTTCAAAAAATAAAATAAAATTATAATATAGTTTGCAAGTTATTTTAAATAGTTGTATTATTTTTATAAGTTTTAAATAATATATATGTTTTACATAATTATGTATACAATTAGTATATTTTATGATTATTCGAAAATCATCTAAAAAAAATATTTTATATTTTTAATATTAAGGATGGGTATAATTTTGAATTAATGAGTTTTATGAAATTCAAAATACTTTCAAGTTATTTTTAAAGTAATTTTATCACTTTTTAATAATAAATATGTATATTTTTGCAATCACTTTATTTTATAAATATTTGAAAATCATCACAAAAGATTTTACATTTAGTTAAATATTTTATTAATTTACTTTAAGTTATAGTTATAATTTCGAGTTAATTAGTTTTGTAATTGAAGTAGTTAGTTTATAATTAAGTTAATCAGTTTATTTTGTTAAGATTGAGAAGTTCGTAAATTAATTATATTAAGTCGTCCTATTTGATTTCTAGCCGAATATTCTAAAATTAATTCTTTTGAGTTACCTCTTTAATCCGATTGGCCAAATTGTTAATTAATTTCTATTGCATTTTTACCCCAATCCCACCCTTTTCTTCAATCCACAAAAGACCAAAAATTGGGCCACTTTTCAACCCTATTCGTATATTCCCAGCCCATCCATACATGCAACAATACAATAATACACTCCCAAACAGCAGAAACCTCTTCCAGCCGCCTCAACCCACTCCAAAACAGTACCCGACCCCTGTTACTCTTCTTCTTCACGCGAACACCGAAATTCAGCGAGCAAATTGCGCTGCAAACTTGGAAAGCTCGCTCAACTACCCTGCAAAACCCATATCATAGCAACCCCAACGTCAAACCTTCACATCCCCTTTTCCCCCTTTTCGCAGAATTCAGCTTTTTCCCCATCACTTCCATTGTTGCCTTGAAAAGGGATGGATAGATTCAAAAATTTCAAATGGGTTTCACCCCCCCCCCCC
>NC_064292.1:50877202-50890597 GCF_019186545.1 Solanum stenotomum
TTTTTTTTTCTTAATTGCGACTTAATTTAATTAAATTCCCCAAAAGATAAATCATGTTCTTTATGTTAGTTTCTTTAAAAACAATTCATTTTTTATCAACTCTTATGCTTATTCAAATATTTTTAGTCAAAACTTTCACTTATCTTTAATTAGATTAAAATAATGTCTTGGTGTGTCTACCGAGTTGGTTCGAATTATTATCTCTAAAAAATGACGCAAATAAATTTTAATTAATCTAGTTTTGTTAAAATCCTAATTGACCAAGTTGTTTCAATTAAGATCCAATTTTCCAAAAATTTAAAAATTATTCTTTATTTAACTATTTTTATCAAAGTTAATCGAATATCATAAAATATTATATATTTTTATGTTAAATTATTTTCCCTAAATATTTTTTTAAGATATGTTCTTTAAGGGTTTTCTTCATTTAAATCATTTTTTTTACTCATTTCAAAATTGTTCTAAGTTGAAGTATTTTTTTATTTTATTATTTTTATTTTTAATAAACTTTAAAATGTGTTAGTCAAATTCTTTTCAATTGATTAATAATAATAAATAATATATATATATATATATATACTTACTTAAGTCATTTTCTCAAAAAAAAAAAAAAAAAAAGGGTTAATCAATTAATAAGAAATGGTTTTCATGTTTTAATTTATCAAATTGGTTTAAAAATGAATTAAATAAATTCTAATTAATCTAGTTTTATTAATATTCCAATCACTTGTATTTTGAGTCGAATGTATCAATTTGGATCCTTTCCTCTAAAAAATAAAGATGAAATAAAATGCGTCATTTGTTTAATTATTTTCTTAATCAAATATGTTATAAGTTTTTTTTTTTTTCTGTTAAATTATTTTATTTTTTATTTTTTTTTCTAAAAATAGTCAAATATATTTTAGTCAAGCCGCAGGTCAACCGCATGTTAGCGGACACTTCGAATGCTTAAACCCTTCTCGAAGTGTAAATTGAACCCCGAACCCTCTTTGGTATTTTCAAATGATTTTTCTTTTTAAATCTTTGAAAATTATAAGTTTTCTTAATTTCTTTAAAAAATTAAGTGGCGACTCTTTTCTAAGTATTCTTTTCCAATTGTTTTATACTTAGAATATTTCAAAAAGGTGATTTTTCTAAAGATAGGACAATTACGGCACAACATTCCGTTTTCCTCTTTAAATGATTTTAAGTTATAAAATTCGTTCATTCGGTAACTAGTCAAACAGATTTAGCCAAATAATTAATTGCCGAATAACCGCGTATTAGCGGGCATTTCGGGTGCTTTCAAACCCTTCCTGAAATACTAATATGAACCCCGAACCCCTTTGAATATTTTCATTAGATTTCTGTTTTAATCTTTTGAAAAAGTAGTTTTCTTGATTTTTCTTAAAAATTAAGTGGCGACTCTTAAAACTAGTCTAAAATATTTTTTTAAATTAAAAAAATACATAAATATGTCTTTTAACTTGACCTCATTTTATATTTATGACCTCGATCTTAGGGTGTGCACAAGTATACACTTGAACTTGTGTAAAGTTGAACAAATAGACACATGCGTCCTATATGACAATTTGGGTTCTATGTGTATTACATCACGTAGGTCTCATGTGTCTATTTGTTCTAGTTTATAAAAGTTTAAGGACCCGTTTGGTAGGCGGTATTAGATAAAATAATCCATGGATTAAAATTTAGTCCATCTAATACATTGTTTGATTACTTTATTTTATTTAATCCATGGATTTCGTATCCACCATATGTGGTCTTATCTTATCCCTAGAAAATGGAGGGATAACTAATCCAAGGTTTAACAAACCTCGGATAAGATCCCTAAATGACTAAACTATCCCCTTATTCCTTTTCCTAAATTTCTTTTGTAATTTAATTTCCTTTTTATTTATATTGAAATGGTGATAAATGTTCTTTTTTAATTCTCCAAATTCGTATTGTGTAATTTAATGATTTCACTAAAAAAAAATTCTCCATTTTTCTTGACTTTTTTTATTCAAGATAGTTTGTCGATTAACCACTTGAACTATTTTTTTTTTAAAAAAACAAGCTTTAGGTATTGAACAATTTAAGTAGTCTTAAATCTATGTTAAGTTTAAGATATACTTGACCAACAAAAAGTTAGAAATACACTGTGCCATTAATGATCTCCTTAAAAGTGGTACATCACACCTTAAAATTTATTACAATTTATGCATATATATATATATTTGACTTAACTTGTTAAATGGAATAGAAAATCCTACAAAAAAATAATATTGTCCGGCGGTTATCTACCTTGACCCAATTACATGAAATTAACAATCTCATAATAACACAAGGGTATAATAGGAAAGAATTTTTTTGTAGATTTTTAAATCAAACACAAGATTAAGTGGAAAGCAATGAACCAAACACTTGACAACAAATAATCCCTGTGTAACACCCTATATCCGAAACAGACCAAAAATGCAGATTTTGAGAAGTTGCAGGTGCAACCCACGGTTGCCATCCACGAACCGTAGGTTAGACCACAGCTCATGCTAGTGGTCCGTGGTTCACCACTACAACCCCTCCCCAAACCCAGCTCAGAAATCGGCTAAGTCTCGACCCACGGACAGACCCACGGTCCGTGGTCTGTGTCCGTGGATCGAGGTCCCCTTGACCCAGCCTCTGACGCAAACGACAGCTAACCAACACGGACCGTAGTTCGATCCACAGTCCATAGGTCTGACCATAGGTGAGGCTCCGCAGCCAGTTAGAGGAAAATTGTTGATTGGGTCAACTTAAAATAGTCATAACTCTTAGCACAAAAGAAATTATATGTCCCATGACCTATGATATGATAGATAATTGAATCCTCTTTCCAACACCACCAAGTTTGCTAAAATCTAACCTCCAAGTGAAAAGTTATACTCATTTTAGTGCAGCCATGTCGGGTAGACTTAACCTACGACTCCAATCTACAGACCGTAGATTGACCTACGGCCCGTAGGTCCCACCCGTCGATCACTCCGACAGCAGTTAAGTCAGGGGTCTTTTGGTCTTTTCCTATTTCGTTGGACCCCTAATCTACGCCGTTTAGACCCTAAATTATGAGGTTTTAGTTAGTTTAAGCCTAGAAACATAACTAGAACTTACCTAAGTCAAATCATTAATCAAAACTTAGAAAAATTAGAGCGTAAGAGGAGAAGAGAAGTCAAGAACCCTAGTTCAAGAACGCAACAAGGTTCCATCAACTCCAGCCCCGAAATCTAAAGATTTCTCCATGGAATTCATCATCAAGTATGTAGGATTTCACTAGTGGGTTCCTTTCACCCATTAGGTCCCTAGTTTTCAGTCAGTTTCTTGATTCCCTTATTATGACTAGACCTAGGGTTTCTTGAATGTTAGAATTGTTGGGTTCCTAGCTGTTAGAATGATCCAAATCAAATTAGTACGTTAATATTCAATTTAATGTATGAATTTCAGAACTTTAGCTATGTATTTCTTTAGTTCATGAATTACACATGTTAGGTCAGATATTTTAGTTATTCAGTTATACTTGAATCAATTATTAATGCATCAATATCAATTTAATTATTGCATTCTCAGTTTGCATGTTCAGTTTGAGCTATCCAGTAACTTACAGAAATTCAGTCATAATGTGTTAATTACTTAATCTATTGGGAGTAGCATAATACCGAGTTAGACTAGGGTTTAGCGTACCCAAATAGTCCCAAAACTACTAGCCACGTAGGTTGTAAGTCCCCTCTGTAGGCATCATTTCAGTGATCACGCCAGCATGCCTCTATACCTCTAGCAAGGTATATTGGGTCCTCTCGATGGGGCGTATACATCGGATTCGACATTTAACTCATGTGGTTTTATTATCGGTTATTAGTTGCTCCCACAGTTCAGTCAGATCCTATTGCATTGACCATTTATCAGTATATCCAGTATTCAGTTTCAACATGCTATAAATTGGTCACTGCATTCAGTTATATCAGTATTCAGTATATATAACATGTTCAGATTATGTCCTTGCTTATTTGCTTTGTTCAGTTATATGTTATTTCAGCTGTATTTTATCCTGCATGCTCAGTACCATTCAAGTACTGATACATACTCTGTGCTACATCCTCTCGTGATGTAGGTTCAGGTTCTCAGCATCCAGATCACGCTTAGATCGGTTCCCGATCTCCAGTTCAGCAGAATTAGTGGTGAGTCCTCATTCTCCGAGGACAATAGTCATGAGTTTCTGTTCAGTATTTTAGTCCTTTAGTTTCAGTTTTGCTAGACTTAGTTAGGGCCTGTCCTAGCATTTCTAGTAAGTTAAAAGCTATTTTCAAACATAGTTAGATTCAGCTTAGTATTGAGTTAATATCTTCTTTGTATTAAACTTATCAGTTTTCATATATCTCAGTTATAGTATTTGGGTATTCCCTATCTTTTCATTTTATTTATGATTTAGCTTCCGCATCCATTTATTATCTTTAGTATGCTTATGATCATGCCAACAGGGTTAGGTTGGGATCACTTGTGGTCCTAGGTCCCGTGTCCGCGTCTCGGGCGTAGTCTCGGGGGGTGACAAACTTGGTATCAGAGCACTAGGTTTAAGTGTATTAGGATGTCTGAAAAACCGCACTAGGTAGAGTTATTTTCATGGATGTGTAGTGCGCACCACATCTAATGAGAGGGAGGCTACAAAGTGTCTTAGCGCTTTATAGCTACAGTTTTGATATTTGCGCTTATATTTGCTATGGAGAATCTAATTTGTATAGATCGCAGATATCTGATTTATATAAAATCATGGCAATTTGTATAAATCGGGCGTCTATATCTATGAAAATTGTGTTTTTATATGAATATGTTCCTTGTGTTAGGTTAGAGTAGCGAGCGAGATTAGGAGAGAGAGGAGAGATGCTAGCGAGAGAGGGCAGAGAGTGGAGAGAGGTGAATTGTATATATGTACATCAGTTAGATAATTGTATATATGTAGCTACTATGTATATGTATCAATTATTGTTTTGTATATCTGCATAATATTTGAATTTGTATACAATTAAATCGAGTTAATATACAATTGAATCGAGTTAAAACATTTGTATTTGTATATCAAATCTCTCTCTCACTTTATACAAACACAAATTGTACATTGTAATTGTATAATTTGTGTTTGTATAAGCGAGAGAAAGAGATAGAAAGACAAAAGAGAACTGAGCAGAGGGAGATTTATATTAGTATAATTATAAGTGTATAGGTCGGAGAAATTTGTATTTGTATATACAGTCCCTCTCGCTTTATACAATTGTGTTTGTATAAAAGTGAGAGAGGCAAGGGAGAAAACTGAGAGTGGCTAGCGAGATTCAGGGGAGAGAGGCGAGAATAGTAAAGCGTTTGCTACGAATTAGAATTAAATGAAACTGTAGCCATATCATTTATTTTGAATTAATAATTTGCTATAATGCACAATTTTCCCTATAAATAAAGCCATGAAATAATATACAACACGTACTCAACTAGCTCACAACCAAGTTGAGCACCTAATAATAATCTATTTACAATGTACTCTTTACATACTTTATGCGTATCAATTTATGTGATATAATTTGCATTGACATAAAAAAATTTAAAAAAAACTAAAAATATACATACAAGATTTTTTTTACAAATTTACCTAAAAATAGTTCTTTTTAGAGATAATGATCAAAAACGCACTTGAACTATCACTTTTTGCAAGCTTTACACCCCTAATATCAGCTATTTTCTTTTTCCTAAATTATAAACTATCATTATCCAAGTACTAAAAAGATACACATCAAATATCCGTTGTTCCCTTTTGCTATTCAAAGGATAGTGATTAATCCAAATAGTAAACATGAATAACTTATAGTTAAGGTGTGTTTTAATATATTGATGATGATAGTTATAAAAATTAAATTAAAAGAAACATTTGATAACTAAGGTATGATATTGACTTGAAAAACCTCTAATTCAAATATTTTTCGACCATTAACTATTCTTTTAATCTACTTAATTATAGTCTTATAGATACTCTCTCTACGCACTAGTAAAAGTTTTCATTACCTATAAAGTCACCTCTTTTAAATGTGCCTAAATTTTCTACTTTAATATTCTAAATAAAACAATCACACAAGTGGTCACTTTGCATTAAATTTTGCTAGGTCTACATTCGATTTTTTTTTCTATAAAAAACGGCGACCAATTACTCTCTCCGTCCCATTTTATATATCATCCTTTTCTGTAAATAGTTGATCCATAATATTTGTCATTTCATAAAATCAATGCATAAATTATCATATTATTCCTTTTTTTTGCCCTTGAGGTCCAAAAAAATTAAATAAGGGTAGAAGGGTAAAGTTACATCATTTCTTAATGCAAGTGCAAAGTAAAAACGTGACATATAAAATGGGACGGAAGGAGTACTTACTTTACTTCTGGTAATTATTCTTCCGTCTTTAATCAGATATCTCAGATTTAAACTTTATTGTAACACATAGTCAACTTTTATCATAAAGTCATCACACTTTCATTTAATAAATAAAGATAGCCAATGTCACCAACACCACAAAGAGCTCCTCTCTCATCCTTCTTTCACTCTAGAGAAAAACAAAGCATACCATGGCTACTTTAAGGGTATTGATGTTCCCATTTTTGGCTTATGGACACATCTCTCCATATCTAAATGTAGCTAAGAAACTCGCGGACAGAGGATTCTTGATTTACTTCTGTTCTACGCCGATAAATCTCAAATCCACCATCAAGAAAATCCCTGAGAAGTATGCTGATTCGATTCAGCTTATCAAACTTCACTTACCAGAATTACCCGAACTTCCTCCTCATTACCATACTACCAATGGTCTCCCACTCAATGTCAATCACATCCTTCAAAAAGCCCTGAAAACGTCCAAACCAAACTTTACAAAAATCTTGGAAAATCTGAAACCTGATTTGGTGATTTATCACATATTGCTGCAATGGGCTAAACGTGTCGCGAATGAACACAACATTCCAGCTGTTAAGCTTGTAACTTCGGGTGCAGCTGTGTTTTCGTATTCTTTCAACATACTGAGGAAGCCAGAGGTTGAATTCCCTTTCCCTGCTATTTATCTCAGGAAAATTGAGCAAGTAAGATTGAGTGAAATGGTGGCGAAATCTAATAAAGAGGAAGAACCTGATGATGGAGATCTTCTAGCTGATGGAAATATGCAAATCATGTTGATGAGTACTTCTACAACTATAGAAGCCAAATATATTAATTATTGCCTTGAATTGAGCAATTGGAAAGTTGTTCCAGTTGGTCCACCAGTCCAAGATCCAATCACTAATGACGCAGATGATAAGGAGCTCATCGATTGGCTAGGAATAAAAGATGAGAATTCAACTGTTTTTGTCTCCTTTGGGACTGAGTATTTCTTGTCAAAAGAAGTTATGGAAGAAGTAGCTTTCGGGTTGGAGTTAAGTAATGTTAATTTCATATGGGTTGTAAGATTTCCAAAAGGGGAAAAGCGAAATCTCGAAGATGCTTTACCAAAAGGTTTTCTTGAAAGAATTGGAGAAAGGGGAAAAATTTTGGACAAATTCGCACCACAACTAAGAATTCTAAATCATACGAGTACCGGAGGATTTATACGTCATTGTGGTTGGAATTCAGTAATGGAAAGTATAGATTTTGGGGTTCCTATAATTGCCATGCCTATGCATCTTGATCAACCAATGAATGCTAGGTTGGTCGTAGAATTGGGAGTTGCGGTGGAGATTGTTAGAGATGATGATGGGAAAATTCACAGAGAAGAAATTGCGGAAACTCTTAAAGGTGTCATAACAGGGAAAAAAGGGGAAAATTTGAGGGCTAAAGTGAGAGATATAAGCAAGAATTTAAAATCTATAAGAGATGAAGAGATGGATGCTGCTGCTCAAGAGTTAATTGAACTTTGTAGGAATAGTAGTAAGTGAATCTTATGATTCAATTAGCAAAATAATATTGTATGTAAGGTGTTTTTGTTTGTCTTCAAAATATATTGAGGTTGAAATAATGAGAAAAACATAGAATACCATTTAGGATGCCAAGTAGGATGCATGTGTCTATTTGTTCAACTTTATACATGTTTAAGTTTCTACGCATAAATGTTAATTGAGGCCAAATTAAACGGCATTATTTTGTATTATGTCTATAATATAACTAGTACAACAATAACAACACGATTCTTTGTCCCAAACATTGTTGGGTTGGCTATGTTTATTTCACATAATCATTACATCAACTATAGTCAATTAGCATAAATGTCTGCCTCAACGGGATTATCTAACAAAGCTATTGAATCAGATGAAAATGTCGTAGAACTTCCCATGATTTGATGAACAATTGGTTGAGATTGAAGAGGCTGAGGAGGTACTTCTAGCACTTCAACTTCGCCTTCAAGCATTTCAACTACTTTACTCATTGAAGGGCGTTGTATCGGATTTGTTTGTATACACCATAATGCAATCAAACACAGCTTCCTAGCAATCTTCTTTTCATCATCGTTCGCTCCTTCATCCACCACAATCTCTTTCCCCTTGTTGAACTTATCGTAAATATAATAAGGAAAGTATTGGCTGGAATTCTCTTCATTTGCAACTTCATTTCTATTCAAGTCCAACATTTCCATTAGCAGCATTCCGAAGCTGTAAACATCAGCTTTGTACGAGATTGCTCCAATGCTTCTGCTGATCAACTCTGGAGCAACATATCCAATCGTTCCACGAGCAGCTGTGAGAGTCACAATGCTCTTATCTGTTGGATATAATTTCGCAAGCCCAAAGTCAGAAATCTTTGGAATGAAATTCTCATCCAAAAGAATGTTGTGTGGTTTGATGTCAAAATGCAAAATTCGTACATCACAGCCTCGATGCAAATATCCTATTCCTCGAGCCACTCCTAGAATAATGTCATACTTCCTCTGCCAACTTAACAGAGGACTTCCTTCTTGACTGGTACTGATGTACTTATCAAGTGATCCATTGGGCATGAAGTCGTATACAAGAGCACGCTTTGTTCCCTCAACGCAATACCCCACGAGTCCAACCACGTTGACATGATGAATCCTTCCGATGGTAGCTACTTCATTCATGAAATCTTGCCCACCGGCTTTAGGCTTGCTCAACATCTTCACTGCTACATCCCTTCTACTTTGAAGCTTTCCTTTGTACACAGTTCCGTAACCCCCCTCGCCTAATTTCTCTTTGAATCCTCTTGTCATTCTCTTTATGTTGGAGTAATTATATCTTATAGGCATGAAATTGTTTTGTGTTTGCAAAAAGCCTTCAATTGTATCATACATTGACAAATGCCTCCTTTTGAATTTGTACACGAGAAATGCAATTACCAACGGAAGGCCGATCACAAATTTTGCTACCAAATACACTGCACGTTTGAGAAATCATAGAAAGTAACTTCCCCTTAGGCCAACAAAACATAGAACGAGATAGAAGGCTATGTTTTCAGAAATATTGCTATTAACAGCTTTCTAGACTTAACACTATAAGGTACACAATCTTTACTTATATCATCATGCCGTATAAAGGATTCAAAGAAATTAGTTTTCACAAATGCAGATTTCTATTAGCATCTTTACTAATAATTTTGTATTTCGAATTTTTGTGTCGTGCTCACTTTTATGCCAGTGAGGCCATTTAAACACATGATCAATGGAATGATAAGTTTTGTACAGCCAAATAACATACAGCTTAATGAAGGGATATATAAGTAATAAGAGCTTACTCGGGAAAAGCAGAGGTGACATACAGCTGATCCCTGGTTTGATTAAAGTGCAAAATATTTAGAATGAGAGATCAATGGAGAATTAAAAGCATATGTAGAGAAAAGTTTGAGTACTCACCGAGAATCATTAAAGCAACACCTACAAAGACATGAAGAAATCAAATTGTAGTGAGTGAATCCATTGTTTTCCTAATAAAGGAGAAAATCATATATAGTTGAAGTCGTTACTTATCCTTTTTCCGAAATTCCAATACAGATAAGAGAGCTCAAAGCCATAAAGGATTGCTTGATGAAAATCAGAAAGGGAAATGTTGATCTCTGCATCTTTAATATTGGGCCATGAGGTAAAGCCTATAAATTCTGCTCTGCATCCATCACTCACTTCAGAGACATTCATTTCTCCAATCTTTAAATAAGTGTATCTGCTTAATTTGCAGCCACTAATTTCCACAAATGTCGAAGAATTATTAACAGCAAACGGACAGTTGAACATGAAGATAGGCTCAGCTATTGTTTTATAATATCCATTAGTATACGTATATGATTGAAAGATTATATTGTATTGGTAGAAATTAAGCTGAGGTCTGAAAGAACATAGATCATCTTGTCCTTGTGTTTGTAAAGTCGGATCAACCAGGTGAATTGTCTGATTATCATAGCCGATGCCTTGAACGTGCAACTTTTTGGAGAAAAACCATATAACTGTTTGGTTACCTTCACAAGCTAATTCAAATCCTGTAAAACGACAATATTTTGGATCGGTGTTTAAATGAAAAGGGTAGCTTATGTTACGGATATCGCCACAAGCAGAAGGAGGACAGTAGTGTTTGCTCTTCCGAGCATGGCATGTTTGCAGAAAGATGATTTGAAGGATTAATATAAAGTATTTAAGCAGAGAGTTTCCTTTAGACATTTGTGTATTACTCAGGTTCAGCTGAGACTTCACAATAATTGTTGTTATCATATATAAGAGTAAAAATGCAATTAAACAATCTAGCAAGTTGAAGCTTTGTGGACTTTTCAATTACCAATATTACTCCTTTGGGTCCCAAGCCAATGGAAGACTTGTGTTTGGTCCTTGATGGGGAAGTTGCAATTTGATGAAGGGCCCTCATGAGGAAGACTTTGACGGTTTACCAATTTATTAGTGAGGGAGATGGAAATGTCATGTTTCCCCCATATGCCAAACACGCCTTTTGCTCAAATTGTGTATTTGTGTTGAACAGTTGTGACTTTATATATTTATTTATAGGCATAATACATGAATATTTCTTTTATATTTATGTCCTCCAACTTAGGGTGTGCACTAATACACTTGAACTTGTGTAAAGTTGAACAAAGACACATGCGTCCTACATGACATCCTACATGACAATTTGGGTCCTATGTGATGTCCTACATGTATTATGTCATGTAGGACTCATAGGGCTTGACATTCGGTAAATTCAGTTCAATTTCAATTTTTTTCGGTTTTCGGTTCTTGCATAGGTGTACCGAACACCAGACCGAAATAATTCAGTTCGGTTCGGTTTTTGTAGGATTCAAATTTCCTTGTAAGGATGCCACGCAGGATGCGTGTTTCTATTTGTTTAACTTTATATATGTTTAAGTTTCTACGCATAAATGTGAGTTGAGGCCAAATTAAATGGCATTTTTATGTATTATGTCTTTAATATAACTAGTACAACCAGGGGCGGCTCAACGTAATCGGAGGCCTAAAACGAAATCTTAATTAGAGGCCTAAAATCTAAATAAACTTCACATGCATTTATTTAAAATTTATTTTTCTTACATTTTTAAATGCAAAGTATTACTTAATATTTTTTTATATATATAAATGATTTATTCGATTTCTTTTTCAATTATTAGTTTTAAATAAGATTTTAGTAATTCAACGTTGAAAAATATTATTTTACTCGGGCAATCATTATATGAATTGTTAACATAGTTCTACAAGTAATAAGTTGACAAATTTCAAATAAATATAAGAGTTAGAACAATAACTTTGATGAAGTTGATAATTTGGTTACCCCACATTTTACTATGGTTGTTGTAATGCTTGAAAATGTAAGAAGAAATGGAAAAAGAATTTACAATTCAATTTGTTCAACACTTTTCGACTATTAAATGATATTTTTGATAGAATATTACTCTAATTTATCAACAATTTAAAGAAGAGTGTAAAAGGAGTTAAAAAGAAAATAATGTGAGTATTAGTAGAGAGAGTGTAAGAAAATAAAACAATATTTTCTTGATTTCTTCTAGTTGAATGGGGTTGAAGAGAATAAAATAATAATTTTGAATATATACTTTTTATCAAAAATAATCAATGCTTTTCTATAAAAAATTAACACATAATTTATTCTTAGTAAAAAATTGAGGAAGGCAAAATGCAAAATTTGTATTGCGTGATTAATTTTTTTTTTTAACCCCCTTGATGAAAATCCTCCCTCCGCCACTGCTCGTGGGGTACTGCGTTGAGGGAACAAAGCGTGCTCTTGTTTACGACTTCATGCCCAATGGATCACTTGATAAGTACATCAGTACCAGTCAAGAAGGAAGTCCTCTGTTAAGTTGGTAGAGGAAGTATGACATTATTCTAGGAGTGGCTCGAGGAATCGGGTATTTGCATCGAGGCTGTGATGTACGAATTTTGCATTTTGACATCAAACCACACAACATTCTTTTGGATGAGAATTTCATTCCAAAGATTTCTGACTTTGGGCTTGCGAAATTATATCCAACAGATAAGAACATTGTGACTCTCACAGCTGCTCGTGGAACGATTGGATATGTTGCTCCAGAGTTGATCAGCAGAAGCATTGGAGCAATCTCGTACAAAGCTGATGTTTACAACTTTGGAATGCTGCTAATGGAAATGTTGGACTTGAAGAGAAATGAAGTTGCAAATGAAGAGAATTCCAGCCAATACTTTCCTTATTATATTTACGATAAGTTCAACAAGGGGGAAGAGATTGTGGTGGATGAAGGAGCGAACAATGATGAAAAGAAGATTGCTAGGAAGCTGAGTTTGATTGCATTATGGTGTATACAAACAAATCCGATACAACGCCCTTCAATGAGTAAAGTAGTTGAAATGCTTGAAGGCGAAGTCGAAGTGCTACAAGTACCTCCTCAGCCTCTTTAATCTCAACCGATTGTCCATCAGATCATGGGAAGTTCTAAGACATTTTCATCTGATCCAATAGCTTTGTTAGATAATTCCATTGAGGTAGACATTTATGCTGATTGATTATAGTTGATGTAATGTTTATGTCAAATAAACATAACCAATCCAACAATGTTTGGGACAAAGAATCGTATTGTTATTGTTGTACTCAGGGCCGGCTCTATGTATAGTTTAATAAGGCATTGGCCTTCCTCAATTTTTTACTAAGAATAAATTATGTGTTAATTTTTTATAGAAAAACATTGATTATTTATGATAAAAAGTATATATTTAAAATTATTATTTTATTCTCTTCAACCCCATTCAACTAGAAGAAATCAAGAAAATATTGTTTTATTTTCTTACACTCTCTCTACTAATACTCACATTATTTTCTTTTTAACTCCTTTTACACTCTTTTTTAAATTGTTGATAAATTAGAGTAATATTCTATCAAAAATATCATTTAATAGTC
>NC_064292.1:50890744-50898278 GCF_019186545.1 Solanum stenotomum
GCTTTAGGCTTGCTCAACATCTTCACTGCTGCATCTCTTCCACTTTGAAGCTTTCCTTTGTACACAGTTCCGTAACCTCCCTCGCCTAATTTCTCTTTGAATCCTCTGGTCATTCTCTTTATGTTGGAGTAATTATATCTGATTGGCATGAAATTGTTTTGTGTTTGCAAAAAGCCTTCAATCGTATCATACATTGACAAATGCCTCCTTTTGAATTTGTACACGAGAAATGCAATTACCAACGGAAGGCCGATCACAAATTTTGCTACCAAATACACTGCACGTTTGAGAAGTCATGACGAACCATAGAGATGATAAAACACATGATCAATGGAATGTTAATCTGCGTCCATCCAAATAACATATAGATAGATTGCTAAATGGATATATAAGAGCTTACACACGAAATACAGAAGCAGCCCAGCGATCTCTGGATAGATTAAAGTGCAAATATTTTAGAATGAGAGATCAATGGAGAATTAAAAGTATATGTAGATAAAAGCCTTGAGTCCTCACCGGAAATCAATTCCAATAAACCTACAAAGACTGTGCAAAAATTAAACTGTAGTGAGTGAATGTTGAGAATATAATTAAATAATAAAAGTGTGCTCTCTCTAACCGCTTAAGTTTTTAGATGACATGGTGATTCATTGTTTTCCTAGTTTCTTACGTATAGAGGATAGAAAAGAATGTTACCCCACAAAGAATAAGGAAACTCAAATCCGTAGAGAATTGCTTGATGAATATCAGAAAGGGAAATATTGTTAATATTAGGCCATGAGGTGAAGCCTATAAATTCTGCTCTGCATCCATCACTCACTTCAGAAGCATTCATTTCTCCAATCTTTAAATAAGTGAATCTGCTTAATTTGCAGCCACTAATTTCCACAAATGTCGAATCATTAACAGCAGATGGACATTTGAACATGAAAATGGGCGCGGTTTTTCTATCCTCTGATGTATAATAGTATGAGTTGAAGAAACTATTGTATTTGTGAAAGGTAAGCTTAGAAGGTATGAGAGAACATAGATCATCTTGTGTTTGTAAAGTCGGATCTACCAGGTGAATTTTCTGATTATCATAGTCGATGGCTTGAACGTGCAACTTCTTGGAGAATAACCATATAACTGTTTGGTTACCTTCACAAGCTAATTCAATTCCTGATAAATGACAATATTTTGGATCGGTGTTTAAATGAAAAGGGTATCTTATGTTACGGATATCGCCACAAGCAGAATCAGGACAGTTGATCTTCCAAGCATTGGATGTTTGCAGAAAGATGATTTGAAGGATTAATGTGAAATATTTAAGCTGAGAGTTTCCTTTAGACATTTGTGTATTACTCAGGTTCAACTGAGACTTCACAATAATTGTTGTTATCATATATAAGAGTAAAAATGCAATTAAACCATCTAGCAAGTTGAAGCTTTGTGGACTTTTCATTTCCAATGGAAGACTTGTGTTTGGTCCTTGATGGAAAAGTTGCAAGTTGATGAAGGGCCCTCATGAGGAAGCTTTGTGGACGAAAGGCCCTCATGGGGAAGACTTTGACGTTTACCAATTTGTTAGTGAGGGAGATGGATATGTCATGTTTCCCCCACATGCCAAACACACCTTTTGCTCAAACTGTGTATTTGTGTTGAACGGTTGTGACTTTATATATTTATTTATACGCATAATACATGTTGACACCTAATTTTGGACATCCACAATATAAATTAATTATCGAACTTCTTTAATTTGAAATGATTTAAAATAATAGGTTTTAGAAAATTTCAAAAGAATAAAAAAATTAGTTTGCAAGTTATTTTAAATAGTCTGTCACCTTTTTATAATTTTTAGAAAATATATATGTTTTACATAATTATGTATATAATTAGTATATTTTATGAATATCTGAAGATCATCTCAAAAAGTTTTAATGTTATTCGAATATTTGGGTTTAGTTTAGTTAATCAATAGTTTATATTTTTGTTAATTAGTTTATAAGTAAGTTAATTATTTTATTTCGTAGAAATTAAGAAGTTCGTTAATTAATCAATATTAATTCATCTTATAATAAATTTTAGTCAAATTCTCTAAATTAGCTAAATTTGGCTAACTTCTTAATTCCCATTGGCCATAATTGTAATTGGCATAATACATATATTGGACCCTAAACTTGGCTTCAAATTTTAACTTTGNAACTCATTTGTAAGACCATTTTGAGCCATTTAAAGTGACCCAATTCAGCTCGAACCCACTTCCCATTCCTTATTTTCAATTAAACTTACCAGCAGCCCACCAGACTTCCACATACAACAGCAATACGTGTACCAAAGACCCCTGTACAGTGTCTTCTTCCCAAAAACGCAAACCCAGCAGATTTCCAATCCGAATCGCGAGCAAATCGAGCCCAAAAATTCGGTCCAGCAGCAGTAACAAGAGAGGACAGCGACTTCGCTGTTTTCTTCCTCCAACGTCCCTTTCAATTATTAATGTCGCAGGAGCACAGCAGGCACACGATTTTCCCCACTTTCCTCTTCCGGAATGGGTTGAAACCGCAAGAAAAAGGTGCTTCACCCAAATCGTGAAAGGTTTTGGGGGGTTTTGAATTTCGAATTGGTCCTTGTTGCTATCCGGATTTCAGCCTTTTCCCTCCCAAACTTGAACCCTAATGATTCCCTTTTATATATACTTGCTTTTGTTCACTGTTAAAAGGAGGAGAGTTTTGGAGCCGGAAATTTGGAGTTGGAGAAAATATTGGGAAGGAGCTAGCACTAAAGAGGAAAACACCCTAAATTACTACGAGTAGTTACTCCGAGTTACATACGAGTATTTAGTATAGGTGTCGAGTATAGAGACTAGAGAGGATATTTTTAGTTTTTCTTCTCGGATTGGAAGACTCTTTTGCTTTCCAAAGCTCATCAAAATCGGCTCATAGTGGTGGAAGCGCTTTCAAGCTCGTGGTTCCCGTTCGCTGCCCGGAAAAAGGTAGTATCTCCTTCTTCACTTATGTTTTGTTTCGATTCCAAGCATTATGTGATAAACTTTCTTCTGTTGGGTTTCTCGGCCTCTGTCTTGTTCTCTTTTCTATTTTTTGACTTCAATACTCTTGGCTGGAAGTTTGTTCAGCTTGAATATGAGCTTTGCGACTTAGTTTCTTTGCTGTGTGGACTCTTAATTGATCATCGCTATTTTTTTTTCCGTCAGATTCTTCGGCTTATTTTGTATCCATGAGACTAGTTAAATCTCTGTTTTACCTTGTTTAAAATGGTTTAAAGTTCATTTGGTCTCAACTGTGAGTGTATCGTTTGTGCTCAACAATGCTATTCTCTTTGTGTATTATATTTACTCGTGCTTATGTCCGGCATCCTAGTTTGAGAAGAGGGCTGCCTTGTTTAATTATTTATAGCCATTTGTTGTTACCTATACTTGAGATAATTTGGCCGAATCACTACCTCTAAATTTATGTTTTTTTTTAGTATGATAAGCTAGCATCTCTAGGTTTCTATAGATAGACTTTGTTTTAGTTATTGGCATTGATTTCTTGATGAGTGTAGTGCGTTGATTTTTCTTTTAAGATTAATTCCCGGTGGTTTGGTCGTATGTTATTTGCTCTTTGGATTAGTTTACAGAGATGAAAGAGTGATTTTCAATTTTTATGGCTTAGTTAGTCTTAATTAATGTATAAATGAGGCTTCACAGAGCATGTGGGTTGACATAATGGTTTAATAAATTGTTTTTCTCCTCTGCTTTAGACCTGCCAGTAGTGTGGTTATAATTATCCACTTATTCTATTTCTTTTTAGTTTAAGGGTGTTAAATTGTAATTTCCTTTGATGTTTTTTTTTATCATTTTTTGAGATTGGTCAATCATCATCGATCTATGATTTTGGAGATGCTATTTTTGAGTACTAATCCTTATTATCATTTTTTGTTGCATGTAAAATCTGCCCGAGTTCGCCAAGAACTCACTCCTTCCTTTGCATTTCGAGAGAGCCGTAAAGGCTCTAATTTCTTTATCGAGTCAGCCAGCCATCACATCGATGAACAGGTCTCGAAGTTGAAAGAAAAGCGGAGCAGATCGGGAGTTGAAAAAGATTGGGCCAAAAGCCCACCTCAATTTATTCTGAGTTGTATTTTGTTATTTTGGGTCTAAGCCCCTTGTCATTATTTATTATTATTGTGCTAGTTATTAAGACAGGTGAAAAAATTAGGCCTAAAGTCCAAAAGAAATATTTTTCTTTTATGTTAGTTTAGGACAGGTGTAGGGGGACTCAAATAGGCCAAAGGCCCAAAACGAAAATGGACCCAAATACTGGCCTAGGCGGATAGAAACCAGACTTGGGCCCAAATTTCCCTCTCTCCTTATTATATATTTCGTGTTAATTTTATTATTAGTACATGTTTATTTGCTAATTAATTTTAAGGTTCTTAATTCATAATTCCCCAAAGGACACCCATTTTGAGTTAGTTAACTTATAGTACTTTATCTTAAAATAACTAAGTATACTTGTCTTTCCAAATTAATTTCTAAAAAATTTAGAAGTTTTTCTCTACTTGGACATTTTAGATAATATATTCCCTTTTCCTCTTTAAATGATTTTAAGTTATAAAATTCGTTCATTCGGTAACTAGTCAAACAGATTTAGCCAAATAATTAATTGCCGAATAACCACGCATTAGCGGGCATTTCAGGTGCTTTCAAACCCTTTCTGAAATGCTAATATGAACCCCGAACCCCTTTGAATATTTTCATTAGATTTCTGTTTTAACCTTTTGAAAAAGTAATTTTCTTGATTTTTCTTAAAAATTAAGTGGCGACTCTTAAAACTAGTCTAAAATATTTTTTTAAAATAAAACAATACATAAATATGTCTTTTAACTTGACCTCATTTTATATTTATGACCTCCAACTTAGGGTGTGCACAAGTATACACTTGAACTTGTGTAAAGTTGAACAAATAGACACATGCGTCCTACATGACAATTTGGGTTCTATGTGTATTAAATCACGTAGGACTCATGTGTCTATTTGTTCTAGTTTATAAAAGTTTAAGGACCCGTTTGGTAGGCGGTATTAGATAAAATAATCCATGGATTAAAATTTAGTCCATCTAATACATTGTTTGATTACTTTATTTAATTTAATCCATGGATTTCGTATCCACCATATGTGGTCTTAGCTTATCCTAAGAAAATGGAGGGATAACTAATCCAAGGTTTAACAAACCTCGGATAAGATCCCTAAATGACTAAACTATCCCCTTATTCCTTTTCCTAAATTTCTTTTGTAATTTAATTTCCTTTTTATTTATATTGAAATGGTTATAAATGTTCTTTTTTAATTCTCCAAATTTGTATTGTGTAATTTAATGATTTCACTAAAAAAAATTCTCCATTTTTCTTGACTTTTTTTATTCAAGATAGTTTGTCGATTAACCACTTGAACTATTTTTTTAAAAAAAACCAAGCTTTAGGTATTGAACAATTTAAGTAGTCTTAAATCTATGTTAAGTTTAAGATATACTTGACCAACAAAAAATTAGAAATACACCGTGCATTCATGATCTCCTTAAAAGTGGTACATCACACCTTAAAATTAATAACAATTTTATGCATATATATATATATATATATATGTTTGACTTAACTTGTTAAATGGAATAGAAAATCCTACAAAAAATAAATATTGTCCGGCGGTTATCTACCTTGACCCAATTACATGAAATTAACAATCTCATAATAACACAAGGGTGTAATAGGAAATAATCTTTTTGTAGAGTTTTAAATCAAACACAAGATTAAGTGGAAAGCAATGAACCAAACACTTGACAACAAATAATCCCTGTGTAACACCCCATATCCGAAACAGACCAAAAATGCAGATTTTGAGAAGTTGCAGGTGCAACCCACGGTTGCCATCCACGAACTGTAGGTCAGACCACAGCTCGTGCTAGTGGTTCGTGGTTCACCACTGCAACCCCTCCCCAAACCCAGTTCAGAAAATCGGCTAAGTCTCGACCCACGGTCTGTGTCCGTGGATCGAGGCCCCCTTGACCCAGCCTCTGACGCAAACGACGGCTGACCAACACGAACTGTCGTTCGATCCACGATCCGTAGGTCTGACCGTAGGTGAGGCTCAACAGCCAGTTAGAGGAAAATTGTTGATTAGGTCAACTTAAAATAGTCATAACTCTTAGCACAAAAGGAATTATATGTCCCATGACCTATGAAATGATAGATAATTGAATCCTCTTTCCAACACCACCGAGTTTGCTAAAATCTGACCTCCAAGTAAAAAGTTATACTCGTTTTAGTGAAGCCCTGTCGGGCAGACTTGACCTATGACTCCAATCTACAGACCGTAGATTGACCTACGGCCCATAGGTCCCGTCCGTTGATCACTCCGACAGCAGTTAAGTCAGGGATCTTTTGGTCTTTTCCTATTTCATTGGACCCCTAAGCTACATCGTTTAGACCCTAAATTATGAGGGTTTAGTTAGTTTAAGCCTAGAAACATAACTAGAACTTACCTAAGTCAAATCATTAATCAAAACTTAGAAAAATTAGAGCGTAAGAGGAGAAGAGAAGTCAAGAACTCTAGTTCAAGAACGCAATAAGGTTCCATCAGCTCCAACCCTGAAATCTAAAGATTTCTCCATGGAATTCATCATCAGGTATATGGGATTTCACTAGTGGGTTCCTTTCACCCATTAGGTCCCTAGTTTTCAGTCAGTTTCTTGATTCCCTTATTATGACTAGACCTAGGGTTTCTTGAATGTTAGAATTGTTGGGTTCCTAGCTGTTAGAATGATCCAAATCAAATTAGTACGTTAATATTCTGTTTAATGCATGAATTCCAAGACCTTAGCTATGTATTTCTTTAGTTTTTGAATTACACATGTTAGGTCAGATATTTTAGTTATTCAGTTATACATGCATCAGTTATTAATACATCAATATCAATTTAATTATTGCATTCTCAGTTTGCATGTTCAGTTTGAGCTATCCAGTAACTTACAGAAATTCAGTTATAATGTGTTAATTACTTAATCCATTGGGAGTAGCATAATACCGAGTTGGACTAGGGTTCAGCGTACCTAAATAGTCCTAGAACTACTAGCCACGTAGGTTGTAAGTCCCCTTTGTGGGCATCATTTCAATGATCACGCCAGCATGCCTCTATACCTCTGGCAGGGTATATTGGGTCCTCTCGATGGGGCGTATACATCAGACTCCACATTTAACTCATGTGGTTTTATTATCGGTTATTAGTTGTTCCCACAGTTCAGTCAGATCCTATTACATTGACAATTTATTAGTATATCAAGTATTTAGTTTCAGCATGCTATAAATTGGTCACTGCATTCAGTTATCTCAGCATTCAGTATATATATCATGTTCAGATTATGTCCTTGCTTATTTGCTTTGTTCAATTATATGTTATTTCAGCTGTATTCTATCCTGCATGTTCAGTACCCTTCAAATACTGACACATACTCTGCGCTACATCTTCTCGTGATGTAGGTTCAGGTTCTCAGCATCCAGA
>NC_064292.1:50898378-50911740 GCF_019186545.1 Solanum stenotomum
ACATTGAGGTAGATATTATAGGTCGAATCTATGAGACTCCTTGATGTAGATGATATAACACAAAATATCAAAATTTATCAAATGTTGAGTAAGAAATATTAATAAAGAGATTCTAAAGTAGTTCTCAACCAAAAAATACATCAATTATTTAGTAATTAGAACAATATATGAGATTCCTTGATGTAGATGAATAACACAATATATCAAGATTTATCAAATGTTGAGTAAGAATTAATAGAGAGATTCTAAAGTAGTTCTCAACCAAAACAATACATACCTTAATTTGCCTGTAAAAATGAATCCATTTAAATATCCTAAAAAAATATAACACATACAAATAAATTTTATCAAAATAGAATATCTAATAACACGTAAATTTCTCAAGAGAAATTATGAAGATGCAAATTAAAAATAAAATATTGTAAATCTGCGAAGTAAAAAAATCGATATTATTCCTTTGAGTTCTCTATTTGATAACACATAATGCTACCTCAATTTAGTATAAAATAATATTTAAAAAAATATAAAGAATATATTTAAACAACTTACCATACATGTCACGCAACTTTTGACTTTTTGTGTGTAAAATTTGACCTTTTAGCCTTTAGGCATAAATCCAACAACCTGCAAAAGTGAAGCTTCACAATCACAAATAAATTGACAATATAAAGATAAATAAGGAATATGAAAGAACATAAAGAAACATAGACATTGAATGTATTAATTGCTCAATTTAATTAGATTACAATTATTGTTCAATGTTCACCCATGAATGGAAAAAAGAGCAAAACGGATGTAAAAGGTAAAATGTATTAATTATTTGGTTTAATTAGAAATAAAAAGATTCATTAAATTAATGATAATGACTTTTGAGCTTTCTAAATTAATGTAATTAAGATATAATTTGTAGGTTTTTAAATAAATTATATAAATGTAAAAAATTAAGAAAAATGTCAAAAAAAAAAAAGAGAAAAAAGATATATGTCATTCTTGGCTTTAGAAGCATGCCACATCACCTCTCCTACATCTAGCTTTATTATATATATAGATTTGAAGTTTTTTTAAAATAAGATAAACAGAAAATATGTCATATAATAAAATTAAACCATAAAAAATGGTGGAGGATTTACTTAAACATACTTTTGTTTATTAAAAAAAATATGTTTTTTTTTTTTTTACTTTTTCTCTTATTTTTATCTGTTTATTTATTTTTATTTAATTTTTTATCCTAAACTCACACCTCTTCATCTTTCATAACCTCTATACTTATTCAGTATTTATTAGTAATATTTATAACTTCCAACTTTATACCTTCATAAACACCAATTACTTAATGTTCAAGCTTGTGACATCTTAAAATCACATCAAAATAACATTTCTATCCAAATATATTCGTTTTGAGCTTAATTGTCCTCTACTTTAATTTTGTAGTGCAAAAGCTATCGACAAAGACTACTTTGTGTAATTATTTTTATTTCTAATAAGGAGGATACAAAATAAGATATATAAAAGAGCAAAATTGATTTAGATTTTTTTTAAATGAAATTATAAGAGCAAGATCATTAATAAAAGTTAGCATAAAAAACAATTATTGAAAAATATTTAAATGTGTTTGTGGTTACACTTAGCGGAGGGAGATAATCAAAATTATTATGAAGTTATTTTTAAATTTTCAAGAAAATATGAATCATGAAAAATATAAGAAAAATTAATTAAGAGAACTCATTTTTGACATTTTGCATAAATTAGTAAAAAGCTAAAGACAAGCTAATTTGATTATGTTAAGATAAGATGATAATTGTTACTCTTTTTAAAAAAAATGTAAATTAGTAAAAAAAATTAAAGATAAGCTAACTTGATTCTTTTAAGATGCGATGCTAATTGTTACTGTTTTCTTAGTGAAATTAAATAAGCAAAGATGAAAAAAAATGAAAAAGAAAATAAGAAAAAAGAGAGAATAAAAAAATAGTGTTGGAATAAATTTAAAAAAAATGTAGAATTATAGGAGAGAAATTTATTAAGGAAAAAATTAATAAAGATAATTATTCCAAAAATACTTATTACTTAACCATTCATCCTCCATTATAATTAATCTAAGTATTTACTTAATTTTTTCTCTTACACTTTAATTATATGAAAATATTATTTATAGTTAATAATTATAAATATTTTTATCATTTGTGAACAATTTTTTTTTCTATTTACCTTATTTTAAAAAAAACCCAAGAGTATAATTATAAGCTTTTATTAGATATTATAAGAATTATTTTTTTAATCTTTATAACATAAAACCTTTTATTATTCTTTTATAATTGCTCATTTATTACTTATTTTATTATGTATTTTAACCACAATATATAACAAAAATATATTATAATTTTTGTTAATCCTATATCACCAAAAATATTTTGCAAACCTAAAATCATGTATCACCCATTTTATTCCCCCTCCTCTTCTTCTTCTTCTTCTTCTTTTTATTATCATTTTCTTATCACTTTATAGCATCCTTCAGGCACCTTGACAAGCTTGATTACTCATCTCTTTTCTTTTTTTGAATATCACCCATTTTATTCCTCCTCCTCCTTCTTCTTCTTCTTCTTTCAAATCACTCACCCATAGAAAAAAATCGAAGCTATTTTTATTATCATTCTTCTTCTTCTTCTTCTTCTTCTTCTTTCAAATCACTCACCCACAGAAAAAAATCGAAGCTATTTTTATTATCATTTTCTTATCACTTTATAGCATCCTTCAGGCACCTTGACAAGCTTGATTACTCATCTCTTTTCTTTTTTTGAATATTTTTATTATGTTATTTCTTTGTCTCCATGACACCAAATTTGTAATATTTTATTTACAGATTGTCGATGGTTAAATTCTTGGTCTTCACCAAACAACAATAGAGATTGAAGATAAGATCCGATGGTTGATGTATGTTACTGACCCAAAATCGATGAGAAGGTAGATTAATGGTGTTGATATTTTGAACTAACTTGAGATTGATAATGTTTTATTAAAAAATACATTTTAGACTAGTTTTAAGAGAGTCGCCACTTAATTTTTTAAAGGAAAATTAAGAAAACTTATTTTTTCAAAAGATTAAAACAGGAAATCGATTGAAAATACTTAAGGGGGGGTTCGGGGTTCCTATTAATATTCTAGGAAGGTTTTCAAGGCACCTAGAATATCCGCTAATACGGTTATCCGACGATTAATCATTTGGCTAAATATTTAAGAAGATAGACGTACTTGATTAAATAGAGGGAATAAACAATTAAGACTTAAAATCATTTTTAGGGGGGGTGGTAAATATTTAAAATATTGTTAAGTAAAATTTGAAGTAGTTTGAGTAGAAAAATAAGCATGATTATTTAGTCTTAGAAAATCCCGAAGTGACTATCTTTTGGGGAATGGATTAGTAAACCTTAAAATTAAATGAACACATAAAACATCTAATAGCAAGTAAATGAGATAGGGCAAGAAGATTTAGTCCCAAGTCTGGATCTGTCCGCCTGGGCTAGTACTTGGGCCTATTTTCGTTTTAAGCCAAAGGCCCAATTCTCGCCAACTTTTTGTACCTGTCCTAAATTCTAGCAAGTTAATAACAAGTAAAATGACAAGGGCTTAGGCCCAATAATAACAAAATACAATTTTGTATAAAGAGTGGGCCTTTGGCCCAATCTTTTCAATTCTCCTCTGCTTTAACATTCTTCCACCTTCAAGACCTGTTCGTCGACTTTTATAGCTGGTTGATTCGATAAAGATGGCTTGAGCCTTTATGGCTCTTCTGAAATGCAAGGAAGAAGTGAGGAGTCCATAGTGAACTCGAGTAGGTTTCACATGCACCACGAAAAAAAAAGGAAAAACAAATTGTTAATATGTAATCTGATCAGAATAAATAGTGAAAGACTTACATATCAAAATTTATATAGGATATAAGTATTGGCCAAAAATGACATATAATCCCAAAAGGGAGATCACAAAGAGGTGCACTGGAAACTAACTTTCTGGAAAGAAAAGACTAAGAAAACTATGACTATTTTT
The DNA here is from genome assembly GCF_019186545.1 of Solanum stenotomum. NCBI lineage: Eukaryota > Viridiplantae > Streptophyta > Magnoliopsida > Solanales > Solanaceae > Solanum > Solanum stenotomum. The sequence goes on from NC_064292.1 coordinate 50,902,420, forward strand.
GTGCAAAACATGTCACTATGGCAATTTGGATAGTATACTTGTAAATATGGAAAAGAGGAGACCCAATCACCATCAAATAGCATGATAACCAAATGCAAGATGAACAATGAACACAGGTTATTAACTCTTAATACACATGCTAAGTTGACAGCTTTCCAAATAAAAAAAATAACGAGAATAAACTTTCATTAAAAGAATAAAATAATAAAGATAAAGGAAAGTAACAACATTGAAATATGCTGACTTGCTAAAAAAAAACCAATGTTCATCTATGCACTTATGCAAATAAGTAAAGTAATAGGCAACATGTAAGACTCTAAGCTGAATCTAAACGCCTTAGAAAAGCACAAACCAACAAAGACAACATTAATATGATATGAATAAGAAACAAACTTCAACATTTCCACAAATTCAAGTAAGGTAAAGAAGGAAGAGGCAGCCATGCTTCAACACTTAAAACAGATTTAGAAAGTACCGTGGAAAACTTTAACAGACATGCTTCAACACTTAGCAAGTACTTAGAAATTGTCCCCCTTTTTTTTCGAAAAAATTTGCATCACCTCGTAAAGAGGATAGCCTTAACAATAAAAAGAAAATCGCAGCGAAGCTCAAACCCAAAAGCAGAGAGACCAACATTGAGTATAACTCCAAAAAAAGACTTTAACTCAATACTGTAATTGACTTGATGAAACGACTAAGAGAAACATATCATATCAAAATGTCATAAATTAAATAGCACTAGCCAACCAACAAACATAAAATAAAGCTTTTCGAGCATCAAAGGGTCGTTTCGAGGTAGAAGAAGGTGATACCTCTTTCCGAGCAGCGAAACGGGGACGAGAACAAACTGGAACGACGACCTTCACCACGCAAAATCCGAACTCGAACAATAGCCAAGAAGATTGAGCAAGAATATCAAACCCCAAAACACCAAAAATGAGTTCCTCCTCCGTTCTCCTTTTAATGTATTTAGTAGATATTAGCTATTTTTTTTCTTCTCTTAGTTAAAAATTTTCAACCCCAAAAATCTCTGCCTTCACCGTGAATAAAAAGGAATACATATACAGATTTTAGGGCTGATTGGGGGGAAATTTTTTTGGGTCCCAAAATCTGGACGGAAAAGGGCATATTTCAAAATTCAAACTCCCAAACCTTTCACCAATTTGGAGAAGCACCTTTTTCTGAGATTTTCGCCCCATTCCGAAAGAGGAAAGGGGAGAAACGCGTGCCTCTATGCTGCTGGAATCGCTGTTGATGTTGTCTCCCTTTGCCAGCAGTCGTTGGCGTTTTCTGGGAATTGTACATTAACGTTTTGAACCTCTTAGGAGGACAGAAAAGTGGGCCGGTTTTTTCTGAAATTGGGCTGAGGCGGTGGGCTGGGAGAAAATAAAAAAACGAAGTGGGTCGGCTGGTATTGGTATTTGATGTTGTATGTTGTCGGTTGTGGGAGTCAAATTAAGTATTGGGTTGTTATAATAAAAAAAAAAGAATTAGAATGGGTAATTAATGGGGTGGGGCACATGGGCTTGATGTATGCAAATTGTTATAATTGTATGTTGTATGTTAGTGGGCCCCTGGGAATGGATTTCTTTGGTGTTGGGCTGGGAATTAAGTAGCGGGCTGTTTGGAATCAAATTAGGCTGAAAATTATGGCCCAGTTTTGGGTCTTGAAGAATTGGGAGGCTAGGATAGCAAGTGGCTAATTTTGTCATTGCCAAATTCGAAATTTAGCTAAGTTTAGCTAATGAATTAAAATTAATCAATCAACGGGCTTCTTAAATTCAACGAAATAAAATAATTAACTTGACTATAAACTAATTAATTTAACAATAAGCTATTATACAACTAAAAATGATTAACCAAATATTTAATTAAAATAAAATATTTTTGAGATGATTTTCGAATATTCATAGAATATACTAATTAGACACATAATTATATAATAATTAACTTAATTATAAACTAATTAACTCGAAATATAAGTTACTAATTAATTTAAACCAAATAGCCAAATATTTAAATAAAACTAAATCGTTTTGAGATAATTTTTGAATATTTATAAAATATACTAATTTGACACATAATTATATAAAACATCATGTTCATTATTTTAAAATTTATAAGAAATGACAAAATTACTTAAAATGACTTGAAAATTATTTTGAATTTCATGAAGCTAATTATTTCAAATCGTTTAGATTTTAGGGAGCTCGATGATTAATTTATATTGGGGAGGGTCAAAATTGGGTGTCAACAGATAAAAATGAAAAAAAGTTGGATGATGACCCAGATCATATACCCAAAACTCATGTTTAGTTTGGTTTATGAAATTTATGATCGAAAAAATCTATTTTATAGTCATAATTATTTCAATTGACTGGAATTCTCCATTAATTAAAAAAATCAATAATAGAATGAATTTTTATGATGGAAAGTGTTTAATAATTCTATTTTTTTTTTTGGTCTTTACTCTATGAATTTTAATTTTTTTGGAACAGTGAGATAATTAAGGAAAATTAGATTTTTCCGGCAATATAAGTAATAATTTTAAGATTATTTGATGATTTTAATGATGATTTGCAATGTTAGTTGTAGAAACTAGTGAAGCAAATTGTAAAAAAATATATTAGAAAATGGATTAAAAAAATGTGATTAGTGCAGTGATGGTGGTTCAAGGTGGAGGAAATGGTGGTTTGGGTGAATGTTGAGTAATGAGAAAGAGAGGGAAAAAAAAGAAAAAGAAACAAAAAACTTAAAGACAAAAGTTAAAAAACATATATTTAACAAAAAGCTAAATTAAAAATATTATTATAATATTATTTACCAATTCTTATGACTTCCACATGCCTCCAAGAGAGTGAGGACACTCTCTGTGCCATGTCAGCATCTAAGGGTGTAATTATTTCGTTTTAAAATAGTCTAAGGGAGTGATAGGACTCCCGTGAAGCATAAGAGTGTAGTTGAAAATTTGATAATAGATTAAGGGGGCATTTGACTATTTTCTCAATTTAAAAATTTTAAAAAAAAATTAAAACTTTTTTACACCATACGTGGCACGGCTAAATTTACTAGTTATTCTATAAATAAAAGATGGCTATCAATTACTTACTTTACTTCTGATAACTATTTTTTCGTGCTTAATCATATATCTTAGATTTAAATTTTATTGGTACACGTAGTCAACTTTTATCATATTTTCGTTTAATAAATAAAGGTAGCCAATGTCACCAACTCCACAAAGAGCTTCTCTTTCATCCTTCTTTCCCTCTATAGAAAAACAAGAATTAAGCATACAATGGCTACTTTAAAGGTATTGATGTTACCATTTTTGGCTTATGGACGCATATCTCCATATCTAAATGTAGCTAAGAAACTCGCGGACAGAGGATTCTTGATTTACTTCATTTCAACTCTGTTAAATCTCAAATCCACCATCAACAAAATCCCTGAAAAGTATGCTGATTCGATTCACCTTATCGAACTTCACTTACCAGAATTACCTGAACTTCATCCTCATTACCATACTACCAATGGTCTCCCACCCAATCTCAATCACATCCTTCAAAAAGCCCTGAAAATGTCCGAACCAAGCTTTTCGAAAATCTGAAACCTGATTTGGTGATTTATGACATATTGCAGCAATGGGCTAAGCATATCCCGAATGAACACAACATTCCAGCAGTTAAGCTTCCAACTTCGAGTGCAGCTGTGTTTTCGTATTTTTTCAACATACTGAGGAAACCAGAGGTTGAATTCCCTTTCCCTGCTATTTATCTCAGGAAAATTGAGCAAGTAAGATTGAGTGAAATGGTGGCGAAATCTAATAAAACGAAAGAACCTGATGATGGGGATCTTCTAGCTGATGGAAATATGCAAATCATGTTGATGAGTACTTCTAGAACTATAGAAGCCAAATATATTGATTATTGCCTTGAATTGAGCAATTGGAAAGTTGTTCCAGTTGGTCCACCAGTCCAAGATCCAATCACTAATGACGTGGACGATATAGAGGTCATCAATTGGCTAGGAACAAAAGATGAGAATTCAATTGTTTTTGTCTCCTTTGGGATTGAGTATTTCTTGTCAAAAGAAGATATGGAAGAAGTAGCTTTTGGGTTGGAGTTAAGTAATGTTAATTTCATATGGGTTGCAAGATTTCCAAAAGGGGAAGAGCAAAATCTTGAAGATGCATTACCAAAAGGTTTTCTTGAAAGAATTGGAGAAATGGGAAGAGTTTTGGACAAATTTGCACCACAACCAAGAATTCTAAATCATCCGAGTATGGGAGGATTTATAAGTCATTGTGGTTGGAATTCAGCAATGGAAAGTATAGATTTTGGGGTTCCTATAATCGCCATGCCTATGCATCTTGATCAACCAATGGTTGCTAGGTTGATCATAGAATTGGGAGTTGCGGTGGAGATTGTTAGAGATGATGATGACAAAATTCACAGAGGAGAAATTGCGGAAACTCTTAAAGGTGTTGTTTTATTAAGAAAATATATTTTAGACTGGTTTAAGAGTCGCCACTTAATTTTTTAAAGGGAAATTAAGAAAACTTACTTTTCAAAAGATTAAAACAGGAAATCGATTGAAAATATTTAAAGAGGGATTCGAGGTTCCTATTAATATTCTAGGAAGGTTTTTAAGGCACCTAGAATATCCGCTAATGCAGTTATCCGATAATTAACTATTTGACTAAAGTAGATTAACTTGAGCATACATGACTAAGTTACGAAAAGAAAGAGTTTGAAACTTGAAATCATTTTTTTAAGGGAAAGGAAAGTATTACAAGAGCATTTGCTTAAGTGAAATATAATAAATATTAAGGTCAATTAAAAAATGAGTTGGTTTTAATTTCAATTCAAAACGGCTTTCTTTCAGGGATTTAAATTTTCCAACCTTAAAATTAATGGCAAATACTAACAAGTAAATAAACATAGTAAGACAAAAAGGGAAAGAGAGTTGGACCCAAATCTGGTTTCTGTCCGCCTGGACCAGTATTTGGGCCCATTTCCATCTCGGGCCTTCGGCCCATTTAAGTCATTTTGTACCTGTCTTATTCTAGCATAATAGAAATATTTCTATCTTTTGGGCCCTAGGCCCAATTCTTTCACCTGTCCTAAACTAATACAACAATAACAATTAAAATGACAAGGGCTTAGGCCCAAAATAACAAAAATACAATTTTTGTATAAAGAGTGGGCCTTTGGCCCAATCTTTTCAATTCTTCTCCGCTTGCGCATTTTTTCACCTTCGAGACCTGTTCGTCGATTTTCAGGGCCGATAGGCTCGATGAGAGGTAAGATTGGGCATTTTGCTCAACGAGGAGATGCAAGGGTAGGAGATGAGAGTTCAAAGGAGACTCGAGGTGGATTTCACATGTAACATAAACAAATAAAAATATGTAAGTAGCGATTTAGTACAGAAAAATATTAAATAGGCCGAACTCATATATTACTACTCATAATTTTAAGTATCATAAAGGAAAAATAACTAAAGTGAATCACATAAACTTTAAATCAATATAAAGCACCTTAATGACCTCAACTAGTTGACAACTAAAGCAGACTTTGAAATAAAAGGGAATCTCAACAGTAAACATTAGAAAAGACACATATGACACTTTCCAAAAATTAGAACAATTAAATCATAACTAGCTAATGACCATCTAATCTTGGAAGGAAACCAAAAGCCATTCAGACCAAAATTATGCTTCAAAGTAAGTAGTATAAGAACAAACATACCCTATCAAAGGTGATTAATTAGGAAGCAATTTCGGTACTCTAGGCAGTGAAATACTAAGCATCAAACAACAAGGAGAATGGGAGAATGAGGCAGCCAATAACTTATACACAAACGTTGAAACTAGTTTTATCATGCTTCAAATAATACTGGAAAGGTAACTTAGCTTACAAATCTATTCGAACATTAATAACTTATGTTCGAACTACTTTCGAGATGAGATCAAGGACTAGTCATGCACTCATAAAATATATTCGGCCAAGTAATAACTCGGAGTAAAACATGCATACAAGGAAAATACATAACCACAAGTAGAATGAGGATAAAGGGGGTATGCAGGGGAGACATCAATTTATTTATTTATTTATTTTTTTGATCAAGGATTTAGCACGAATAAGAGCAGCAGAGCTAGTTGGAGAAATCTGGCGATGCTAATGTCACAAACAATGGAGAATGAACACAAAGAAAAACTCAGACCTCACGAAACCAGAGACTTGAATAATAATGGCAAAATCGAAACCACACAAAAGAACAAGCAGGCTGTTCGCAGGGAAGGGGGCTGGTCATTTCAATTTTAAGGAAACAAATCATATTAGAGTCTGTTACGAAATTATAATCGTATTGACTGTCAAACGACCTTTCGAACAACATGACTATCAGTAAGAAGATAACATTCAGCTATTTTCAATATTATAACGACAAACTCACTATCACCATTAAGGGAATCAGGAAGCATACAATAACTACATAATCAAAATTAAAAATATCAGGCGAGCAGAGAACACGAACTTGACAAAGGGAAAAGGATTACCTTTTTTTGGGCAGCGGCTGGGACAATGAGTTGAGCGAGAGCTTTCCGCGACCACAAAGGAAACTTCAAGAATCTCAACGAATTCCAGTAACAGTGGACAGAGGAAAAACAGAAATCGATATCGGTGTGTTTGGGTTCGTGACCTTGTATGGCTTTGTAGTTTTCTTACTGTATTTTTCTGTAACTAAGGGAGGTTATTACTTCAAATGTATACTCTTCTATATTTTCCTTAACTAAAATTTCTATAGGATTCTCTGCTAAAGAAAAATCCCAACTTTCTCTAATATCTCCTAGAAAAAATTCCCAACTAAATTCCCTTCCAAAAAAAAATAAAATCCCCCTCTTCACAGTGAATAAAAGTAGATATATAGAAGGGAAAAGTCGGTTTTGGAAAAAATGGGGGGAAAAAAGATCCAAAAAATCGGATTCAAAAGGCCTAATTCAAAATTCAAAACTCCAAAATCTTTCACCAGTTAAGGCAAACATACTTTACTCCGAAAAATTGCCCCATTCCGAAAGAGGAAAGGGGCAAGACGCGTGCTTGCTTTTTTGCCGAAAAATCCGACTGGAACAGTACTATCGTACTGAACGGAGGAGACGACGCGAGCGTGAACTGTACGCGTAGATGCCGTGTCGTCTTCATTGTAAACTCCGTCAACTTGTGAACGTTGGAGCATCGTTGTATGCACTCTGTGATTGACGTCGTGTATTGATGCGTACATGTTGGGTCGTGGGAACTGTTGGAGTATCGTATTGCTGTGTATCTTTGGTTTCTGGAATTGGAGCGCTGTTCTGGGTTTCTTTTGAGTGAAATAAAGGAGGGCCGGGTCGGGTCAGGGGAAAAGAAATGGGCTGGGGCGGCTAATGTTGTTGTTGCTATTATTGTTTTGGGTTTGAGGAATTAAAAGGGTGGGCCAGATCTGGGAATTAAAGGGGTGGGCTGGGGTTAATTGAGAAAAGGCCCAAAACTTGCCTTAAAATGGGTTTGGATGGAGGTAAGAGATTAGCTAGATTTGCAATAAGAATAAGACCATGTGGATTAAAGATGTAACCAAATTGAATTGATATGAACAAAATTGGTTAACCAATAAATAAAATGAATTAATATTAATCAATTAACAAGCTTCTTAATCTTAACGAAATAAAATAATTAACTTAATTATAAACTAACTATTTCAAAAATATAAACTATTATATAACTAAACTAGTTAACCAAATATTTAAGTAAAACAAAATATTTTTGGGACAATTTTCGAATGATCATAAAATATACTAATTATATGCATAATTATGTAAAACAAATATATTATCTAAAAATTATAAAAGGGACAAAACTAGTTAAAATAACCTGATATATATATATATATATATATATATATGTATATATTTAATTTTATGAAACTAATTATTTTAAATCGTTTGAAGATTATGAAGCTCAAAAATTAATTACTATCGGGGAGGGTCAAAATTGGGTGTCAACAGGTGTCATAACAGGGGAAACAGGGGAAAAATTGAGGGCTAAAGTGAGGGATATAAGCAAGAATTTAAAATCTATAAGAGATGAAGAGATGGATGCTGCTACTCAAGAGCTAATTCAACTTTGTAGGAATAGTAATAAGTGAATCTTATGATTCAATTAACAAAATAATATTGCATGTGAGGTGTTTTTGTTTGTCTTCAAAATATATTGAGGTTGAAATAATGAGAAAAACATAGAACACCATGTAGGATTCAAATTTCCATGTAAGATGCTACGTATGATGCGTATGTCTATTTGTTCAACTTTATACATGTTTAAGTTTCTATGCAGAGGCCAAATTAAAGGGCATTTTTATGTATTATGTCTATAATATAAATAGTACAACAATAACAACATGATTCTTTGTCCCAGACATTGTTGGGTTGGCTATGTTTATTTCACATAAACATTACATCAACTATAATCAATCAGCATAAATGTCTACCTCAACGGGATTATCTAACAAAGCTATTGAATCAGACGAAAATGTCGTAGAACTTCCCATGGTCTGATGGACAATCGGTTGAGATTGAAGACGCTGAGGAGGTACTTCTAGCACTTCAACTTCGCCTTCAAGCATTTCTACTACTTTACTCATTGAAGGGCGTTGTATCGGATTTGTTTGTATACACCATAATGCAACTAAGCTCAGCTTTCTAGCCATCTTCTTTTCATCATCATTTGCTCCTTCATCCACCACAATCTCTTTCCCTTTGTTGAACTTATCGTAAATATTATAAGGAAAGTATTGGCTGGAATTCTCTTCATTTGCAACTTCATTTCTCTTCAAGTCCAACATTTCCATTAGCAGCATTCCGAAGCTGTAAACATCAGCTTTGTACGAGATTGCTCCAATGCTTCTGCTGATCAACTCTGGAGCAACATATCCAATCGTTCCACGAGCAGCTGTGAGAGTCACAATGCTCTTATCTGTTGGATATAATTTCGCAAGCCCAAAGTCAGAAATCTTTGGAATGAAATTCTCATCCAAAAGAATGTTGTGTGGTTTGATGTCAAAATGCAAAATTCGTACATCACAGCCTCGATGCAAATACCCGATTCCTCGAGCCACTCCTAGAATAATGTCATACTTCCTCTGCCAACTTAACAGAGGACTTCCTTCTTGACTGGTACTGATGTACTTATCAAGTGATCCATTGGGCATGAAGTCGTATACAAGAGCACGCTTTGTTCCCTCAACGCAATACCCCACGAGTCCAACCACGTTGACATGATGAATCCTTCC
>NC_064292.1:50913596-50958103 GCF_019186545.1 Solanum stenotomum
GGCATAATACATATATTGGACCCTAAACTTGGCTTCAAATTTTAACTTTGACCTCCAACTTTCATAGTGCACAAATAGGCACTTTAACTTGTATAAAGTAGAACAAGTAAACACACGAGTCCTACATGGCACAATACACGTAGGACACCACGTAGGACAAAAAATGACATGTAGGATGCCATGTAGGACATGTGTGTCTATTTGTTCTATTTTATACAAGTTAAAGTGCCTATTTGTGCACTATGAAAGTTGGAGGTCAAAGTTAAAATTTGAAGCCAAGTTTAGGGTCCAATATATGTATTATGCCATTGTAATTCTTAGGGCCATTTTTGTATTACAATTTTAGCCCTACCTTAACTCATTTGTAAGACCATTTTGAGCCATTTAAAGTGACCCAATTCAGCTCGAACCCACTTCCCATTCCTTATTTTCAATTAAACTTACCAGCAGCCCACCAGACTTCCACATACAACAACAATACGTGTACCAAAGACCCCTGTACAGTGTCTTCTTCCCAGAAACGCAAACCCAGCAGATTTCCAATCCGAATCGTGAGCAAATCGAGCCCAAAAATTCGGTCCAGTAGCAGTAACAAGAGAGGACAGTGACTTCGCTGTTTTCTTCCTCCAACGTCCCTTTCAATTATTAATGTCGCAGCAGCACATCAGGCACACGATTTTCCCCACTTTCCTCTTCCGGAATGGGTTGAAACCGCAAGAAAAAGGTGCTTCACCCAAATCGTGAAAGGTTTTGGGGGGTTTTGAATTTCGAATTGGTCCTTGTTGCTATCCGGATTTCAGCCTTTTCCCTCCCAAACTTGAACCCTAATGATTCCCTTTTATATATACTTGCTTTTGTTCACTGTTAAAAGGAGGAGAGTTTTGGAGTTGGAGAAAATATTGGGAAGAGGCTAGCACTAAAGAGGAAAACACCCTAAATTACTACGAGTATTTACTCCGAGTTACATACGAGTATTTAGTATAGGTGTCGAGTATAGAGACTAGAGAGGATATTTTTAGTTTTTCTTCTTGGATTGGAAGACTCGTTTGCTTTCCGAAGCTCATCAAAATCGGGTCATAGTGGTGGAAGCGCTTTCAAGCTCGTGGTTCCCGTTCGCTGCCCGGAAAAAGGTAATATCTCCTTCTTCACTTACGTTCTGTTTCGATTCCAAGCATTATGTGATAAACTTGCTTCTGTTGGGTTTCTCTGCCTCTGTCTTGTTCTCTTTTCTATTTTTTGACTTCAATACTCTTGGTTGGATGTTTGTTCGGCTTGAATATGAGCTTTCCGACTTAGTTTCTTTGCTGTGTGGACTCTTAACTGATCATCGCATTTTTTTCCCGTCAGATTCTTCGGGTTATTTTGTATCCATGAGACTAGTTAAACCTTTGTTTTACCTTGTTCAAAATGGTTTAAAGTTCATTTGGTCTCAACTGTGAGTGTATCGTTTGTGTCATTTGGATTATTTGCTATTTGGTTAGCTTTTATCTGTATGAATGTGACCGTATTCTTGGCAGTTTGTTTTGGTGTTCTTCTTATTGTGAAAGATTCTTGTTAACACTAGTTTAAACTTGCAGAATGAGTGTATCTAGTATTTATCCTTGCTTAGTCGGACTGGTATCTATTTCTCTTTGGTTTTTACTCGTGATAGTATAGCTCCGCTCTTGTAATGTATTGATTTGACCAAGGTTTCTCTTACTTTTTCCAGAAAATCACCCTTTCGTCTTCGTCTAATCTGCAATAACTATCATGAGTATAATTTGTTAGTTAGCTTAATCATTTATTTGATGTTATTGCTCAATAGTGCTATTCTCTTTGTGTATTATATTTACTCATGCCTATTTTTGCTTATGTCCGGCATGCTAGTTTGAGAAGAGGGTTGCCTTGTTTAATTATTTATGGCCATTTGTTGTTACCTATACTTGAGATAATTTGGCCGAATCACTACCTCTAAATTTCTGTTTTTTTTAGTATGATAAGCTAGCATCTCTAGGTTTCTATAGATAGACTTTGTTTTAGTTATTGGCATTGATTTCTTGATGTGTGTAGTGTGTTGATTTTTCTTTTAAGATTAATTCCCGGTGGTTTGGTCGTATGTTATTTGCTCTTTGGATTAGTTTACAGATATGAAAGAGTGATTTCTTTTTGTTGCATGTAAAATCTGCCCGAGTTGGCCAAGAACTCACTCCTTCCTTTGCATTTCGAGAGAGCCGTAAAGGCTCTAATTTCTTTATCGAGTCAGCCAGCCATCACATCGACGAACAGGTCTCGATGTTGAAAGAAAAGCGGAGCAGATCGGGAGTTGAAAAAGATTGGGCCAAAAGCCCACCTCTATTTATTCTGAGTTATATTTTGTTATTTTGGGCCTAAGCCCCTTGTCATTATTTATTATTATTGTGCTAGTTATTAGGATAGGTGAAAAAATTGGGCCTACAGTCCAAAAGAAATATTTTTCTTTTATGTTAGTTTAGGACAGGTGCAGGGGGACTCAAATAAGCCAAAGGCCCAAAACGAAAATGGGCCCAAATACTGGCCCATGTGGATAGAAACCGGACTTGGGCCCAAATCTCCCTCTCTCCGTATTATATATTTCATATTAATTTTATTATTAGTACATGCTTATTTGCTAATTAATTTTAAGGTTCTTAATTCATAATTCCCCAAAGGACACCCATTTTGAGTTAGTTAACTTATAGTACTTTATCTTAAAATAACTAAGTATACTTGTCTTTCCAAATTAATTTCTAAAAAATTTAGAAGTTTTTCTCTACTTGGACATTTTAGATAATATATTCCCTTTTCCTCTTTAAATGATTTTAAGTTATAAAATTCGTTCATTCGGTAACTAGTCAAATAGATTTAGCCAAATAATTAATTACGGATAACCGCGTATTAGTGGGCATTTCGAGTGCTTTCAAACCCTTCCTGAAATGCTAATATGAACCCCGGACCCCTTTGAATATTTTCATTAGATTTTTGTTTTAATCTTTTAAAAAGGTAGTTTTCTTGATTTTTATTAAAAATTAAGTGGCGATTCTTAAAACTAGTCTAAAATATTTTTTTTTAAATAAAACAATACATAAATATGTCTTTTAACTTGACCTCATTTTATATTTATGTCCTCCAACTTAGGGTGTGCACAAGTATACACTTGAACTTGTGTAAAGTTGAACAAATAGACACATGCGTCCTACATGACAATTTGGGTTCTATGTGTATTACATCACGTAAGACTCATGTGTCTATTTGTTCTAGTTTATAAAAGTTTAAGGACCCATTTGGTAGGCGGTATTAGATAAAATAATCCATGGATTAAAATTTAGTCCATATAATACATTGTTTGATTACTTTATTTAATTTAATCCATGGATTTCGTATCCACCATATGTGGTCTTATCTTATCCCTAGAAAATGGAGGGATAACTAATCCAAGGTTTAACAAACCTCGGATAAGATCCCTAACTGACTAATCTATCTCCTTATTCCTTTTCCTAAATTTCTTTTGTAATTTAATTTCCTTTTTATTTATATTGAAATGGTAATAAACGTTTTTTTTAATTCTCCAAATTCATATTGTGTAATTTAATGATTTCACTAAAAAACAATTCTCCATTTTTCTTGACTTTTTTTATTCAAGATAGTTTGTCGATTAACCACTTGAACTATTTTTTTTAAAAAAAACAAGCTTTAGGTATTGAACAATTTAAGTAGTCTTAAATCTATGTTAAGTTTAAGATATACTTGACCAACAAAAAATTAGAAATACACCGTGCATTCATGATCTCCTTAAAAGTGGTACATCACACCTTAAAATTAATAACAATTTTATGCATATATATATATATATATATATGTTTGACTTAACTTGTTAAATGGAATAGAAAATCCTACAAAAAATAAATATTGTCCGGCGGTTATCTACCTTGACCCAATTACATGAAATTAACAATCTCATAATAACACAAGGGTGTAATAGGAAATAATCTTTTTGTAGAGTTTTAAATCAAACACAAGATTAAGTGGAAAGCAATGAACCAAACACTTGACAACAAATAATCCCTGTGTAACACCCCATATCCGAAACAGACCAAAAATGCAGATTTTGAGAAGTTGCAGGTGCAACCCACGGTTGCCATCCACGAACTGTAGGTCAGACCACAGCTCGTGCTAGTGGTTCGTGGTTCACCACTGCAACCCCTCCCCAAACCCAGTTCAGAAAATCGGCTAAGTCTCGACCCACGGTCTGTGTCCGTGGATCGAGGCCCCCTTGACCCAGCCTCTGACGCAAACGACGGCTGACCAACACGAACTGTCGTTCGATCCACGATCCGTAGGTCTGACCGTAGGTGAGGCTCAACAGCCAGTTAGAGGAAAATTGTTGATTAGGTCAACTTAAAATAGTCATAACTCTTAGCACAAAAGGAATTATATGTCCCATGACCTATGAAATGATAGATAATTGAATCCTCTTTCCAACACCACCGAGTTTGCTAAAATCTGACCTCCAAGTAAAAAGTTATACTCGTTTTAGTGAAGCCCTGTCGGGCAGACTTGACCTATGACTCCAATCTACAGACCGTAGATTGACCTACGGCCCATAGGTCCCGTCCGTTGATCACTCCGACAGCAGTTAAGTCAGGGATCTTTTGGTCTTTTCCTATTTCATTGGACCCCTAAGCTACATCGTTTAGACCCTAAATTATGAGGGTTTAGTTAGTTTAAGCCTAGAAACATAACTAGAACTTACCTAAGTCAAATCATTAATCAAAACTTAGAAAAATTAGAGCGTAAGAGGAGAAGAGAAGTCAAGAACTCTAGTTCAAGAACGCAATAAGGTTCCATCAGCTCCAACCCTGAAATCTAAAGATTTCTCCATGGAATTCATCATCAGGTATATGGGATTTCACTAGTGGGTTCCTTTCACCCATTAGGTCCCTAGTTTTCAGTCAGTTTCTTGATTCCCTTATTATGACTAGACCTAGGGTTTCTTGAATGTTAGAATTGTTGGGTTCCTAGCTGTTAGAATGATCCAAATCAAATTAGTACGTTAATATTCTGTTTAATGCATGAATTCCAAGACCTTAGCTATGTATTTCTTTAGTTTTTGAATTACACATGTTAGGTCAGATATTTTAGTTATTCAGTTATACATGCATCAGTTATTAATACATCAATATCAATTTAATTATTGCATTCTCAGTTTGCATGTTCAGTTTGAGCTATCCAGTAACTTACAGAAATTCAGTTATAATGTGTTAATTACTTAATCCATTGGGAGTAGCATAATACCGAGTTGGACTAGGGTTCAGCGTACCTAAATAGTCCTAGAACTACTAGCCACGTAGGTTGTAAGTCCCCTTTGTGGGCATCATTTCAATGATCACGCCAGCATGCCTCTATACCTCTGGCAGGGTATATTGGGTCCTCTCGATGGGGCGTATACATCAGACTCCACATTTAACTCATGTGGTTTTATTATCGGTTATTAGTTGTTCCCACAGTTCAGTCAGATCCTATTACATTGACAATTTATTAGTATATCAAGTATTTAGTTTCAGCATGCTATAAATTGGTCACTGCATTCAGTTATCTCAGCATTCAGTATATATATCATGTTCAGATTATGTCCTTGCTTATTTGCTTTGTTCAATTATATGTTATTTCAGCTGTATTCTATCCTGCATGTTCAGTACCCTTCAAATACTGACACATACTCTGCGCTACATCTTCTCGTGATGTAGGTTCAGGTTCTCAGCATCCAGATCACGCTTAGATCGATTCCCGATCTCTAGTTCAACAGAATTAGTGGTGAGTCCTCATTCTCTGAGGACAATAGTCATGAGTTTCTGTTCAGTATTTTAGTCCTTTAGTTTCAGTTTAGCTAGACTTAGTTGGGGCCTGTCCTAGCAGTTCTAGTAAGTTAAAAGCTATTTGCAAACATACTTAGATTCAACTTAGTATTGAGTTAATATCTTCTTTGTATTAAACTCATCAGTTTTCATATATCTCAGTTATAGTATTTGGGTATTCCCCATCTTTTCATTTTATTTATGATTTAGCTTCCGCATTCGTTTATTATCTTTAGTATGCTCATGATCATGCCAACAGGGTTAGCTTGGGACCACTTGTGGTCCTAGGTCCCGTGTCCGCATCTCGAGGGTAGTCTCGGAGGGTGACAAACTTGGTATCAGAGCACTAGGTTTAAGTGTACTAGGATGTCTGAAAAACCGCACTAGGTAGAGTCCTTTTCATGGATGTGTAGTGCGCACCACATCTAATGAGAGGGAGGCTACAAAGTGTCTTAGCGCTTTATAGCTACAGTTTTGATATTTGCGCTTATATTTGCTATGGAGCATCTAATTTGTATAGATCGCAGATATCTGATTTGTATAAAGTCATGGCGATTTGTATAAATCGGGCGTCTATAACTAAGAAAATTGTGGTTTTATATGAATATGTTCCTTGTGTTAGGTTAGAGTAGCGAGCGAGATTAGGAGAGAGAGGAGAGATGCGAGCGAGAGAGGGCAGAGAGTGGAGAGAGGTGAATTGTATATGTACATCGGTTAGATAATTGTATATATGTAGCTACTATGTATATGTATCAATTATTGTTTTGTATATCTGCATAATATTTGAATTTGTATACAATAAAATCGAGTTAATATACAATTGAATCGAGTTAAAACATTTGTATTTGTATATCAAATCTCTCTCTCACTTTATACAAACACAAATTGTACATTGTAATTGTATAATTTGTGTCTGTATAAGCGAGAGAAAGAGAGAGAAAGACAAAAGAGAACTGAGCAGAGGGAGATTTGTATTAGTATAATTATAAGTGTATAGGACGGAAAAATTTATATTTGTATATACAATCCCTCTCGCTTTATACAATTGTGTTTGTATAAAAGTGAGAGAGGCAAGGGAGAAAACTGAGAGTGGCTAGCGAGATTCAGGGGAGAGAGGCGAGAATGGTAAAGCGTTTGCTACGAATTAGAATTAAATGAAACTGTAGCCATATCATTTATTTTGAATTAATAATTTGCTATAATGCACAATTTTCCCTATAAATAAAGCCATGAAATAATATACAACACGTACTCAACTAGCTCACAACCAAGTTGAGCACCTAATAATAATCTATTTACAATGTACTCTTTACATACTTTATGCGTATCAATTTATGTGATATAATTTGCATTGACATAAAAAAATTTAAAAAAAACTAAAAATATACATACAAGATTTTTTTTACAAATTTACCTAAAAATAGTTCTTTTTAGAGATAATGATCAAAAACACACTTGAACTATCACTTTTTGCAAGCTTTACACCCCTAATATCAGCTATTTTCTTTTTCCTAAATTATAAACTATCATTATCCAAATACTAAAAAGATACACATCAAATATCCGTTGTTCCCTTTTGCTATTCAAAGGATAGTGATTAATCCAAATAGTAAACATGAATAACTTATAGTTAAGGTGTGTTTTAATATATTGATGATGATAGTTATAAAAATTAAATTAAAAGAAACATTTGATAACTAAGGTATGATATTGACTTGAAAAACCTCTAATTCAAATATTTTTCGACCATTAACTATTCTTTTAATCTACTTAATTATAGTCTTATAGATACTCTCTCTACGCACTAGTAAAAGTTTTCATTACCTATAAAGTCACCTCTTTTAAATGTGCCTAAATTTTCTACTTTAATATTCTAAATAAAACAATCACACAAGTGGTCACTTTGCATTAAATTTTGCTAGGTCTACATTCGATTTTTTTTCTATAAAAAACGGCGACCAATTACTCTCTCTGTCCCATTTTATATATCATCCTTTTCTGTAAATAGTTGATCCATAATATTTGTCATTTCATAACATCAATGCATAAATTATCATATTATTCCTTTTTTTTGCCCTTGAGGTCCAAAAAAATTAAATAAGGGTAGAAGGGTAAAGTTACATCATTTCTTAATGCAAGTGCAAAGTAAAACTGTGACATATAAAATGGGACGGAAGGAGTACTTACTTTACTTCTGGTAATTATTCTTCCGTCTTTAATCAGATATCTCAGATTTAAACTTTATTGTAACACATAGCCAACTTTTATCATAAAGTCATCACACTTTCATTTAATAAATAAAGATAGCCAATGTCACCAACACCACAAAGAGCTCCTCTCTCATCCTTCTTTCACTCTAGAGAAAAACAAAGCATACCGTGGCTACTTTAAGGGTATTGATGTTCCCATTTTTGGCTTATGGACACATCTCTCCGTATCTAAATGTAGCTAAGAAACTCGCGGACAGAGGATTCTTGATTTACTTCTGTTCTACGCCGATAAATCTCAAATCCACCATCAAGAAAATCCCTGAGAAGTTTGCTGATTCGATTCAGCTTATCAAACTTCACTTACCAGAATTACCCGAACTTCCTCCTCATTACCATACTACCAATGGTCTCCCACCCAATGTCAATCACATCCTTCAAAAAGTCCTGAAAACGTCCAAACCAAACTTTACAAAAATCTTGGAAAATCTGAAACCTGATTTGGTGATTTATGACATATTGCTGCAATGGGCTAAACGTGTCGCGAATGAACACAACATTCCAGCTGTTAAGCTTGTAACTTCGGGTGCAGCTGTGTTTTCGTATTTTTTCAACATACTGAGGAAGCCAGAGGTTGAATTCCCTTTCCCTGCTATTTATCTCAGGAAAATTGAGAAAGTAAGATTGAGTGAAATGGTGGAGAAATCTAATAAAGGGGAAGAACCTGATGATGGAGATCTTCTAGCTGATGGAAATATGCAAATCATGTTGATGAGTACTTCTAGAACTATAGAAGCCAAATATATTGATTATTGCCTTGAATTGAGCAATTGGAAAGTTGTTCCAGTTGGTCCACCAGTCCAAGATCCAATCACTAATGACGCGGACGATAAGGAGCTCATCGATTGGCTTGGAACAAAAGATGAGAATTCAACTGTTTTTGTCTCCTTTGGGAGTGAGTATTTCTTGTCAAAAGAAGATATGGAAGAAGTAGCTTTTGGGTTGGAGTTAAGTAATGTTAATTTCATATGGGTTGTAAGATTTTCAAAAGGGGAAGAGCAAAATCTCGAAGATGCTTTACCAAAAGGTTTTCTTGAAAGAATTGGAGAAAGGGGAAAAGTTTTGGACAAATTCACACCACAACTAAGAATTCTAAATCATACAAGTACGGGAGGATTTATAAGTCATTGTGGTTGGAATTCAGTAATGGATAGTATAGATTTTGGGGTTCCTATAATTGCCATGCCTATGCATCTTGATCAACCAATGAATGCTAGGTTGATCGTAGAATTGGGAGTTGCGGTGGAGATTGTTAGAGATGATAATGGGAAAATTCATAGAGAAGAAATGGCGGAAACTCTTAAAGGTGTCATAACAGGGAAAACAGGGGAAAATTTGAGGGCTAAAGTGAGAGATATAAGCAAGAATTTAAAATCTATAAGAGATGAAGAGATGAATGCTGCTGCTCAAGAGCTAATTCAACTTTGTAGGAATAGTAATAAGTGAATCTTATGATTCAATTAACAAAATAATATTGTATGTAAGGTGTTTTTGTTTTTCTTCAAAATATATTGAGGTTGAAATAATGAGAAAAACATAGAATACCATGTAGGATGCGTGTGTCTATTTGTTCAACTTTATACATGTTTAAGTTTCTTCGCATAAATGTAAGTTGAGGCCAAATTAAAGGGCATTTTTTTGTATTATGTCTATAATATAACTAGTACAACAATAACAACACGATTCTTTGTCCCAAACATTGTTGTATTGGCAATGTTTATTTTACATAAACATTACATCAACTATAATCAATCAGCATAAATGTCTACCTCAACGGGATTATCTAACAAAGCTATTGAATCAGACAAAATGTCGTAGAACTTCCCATGATCTGATGGACAATCGGTTGTGATTGAAGAGCCTGAGGAGGTACTTCTAGCACTTCGACTTCGCCTTCAAGCATTGCTACTACTTTACTCATTGAAGGGCGTTGTATCGGATTTGTTTGTATACACCATAATGCAACTAAACTCAGCTTTCTAGCCATCTTCTTTTCATCATCATTCGCTTCTTCATCCACCACAATCTCTTTCCCTTTGTTGAACTTATCGTAAATATTATAAGGAAAGTATTGGCTGGAATTCTCTTCATTTGCAACTTCATTTCTCTTCAAGTTCAACATTTTCATTAGCAGCATTCCGAAGCTGTAAACATCAGCTTTGTACGAGATTTCTCCAATGCTTTTGCTAATCAACTCTGGAGCAACATATCCAATCGTTCCATGAGCAGCTGTGAGAGTCACAATGCTCTTATCTGTCGTATATAATTTCGCAAGCCCAAAGTCAGAAATCTTTGGAATGAAATTCTCATCCAAAAGAATGTTGTGTGGTTTGATATCAAAGGGAAATGTTGTTAATATTAGGCCATGAGGTGAAGCCTATAAATGCTGTTCTGCATCCATCACTCACTTCAGAGACTTTCATCTCTCCAATCTTTGAGAAGATATTATTGTATTTGAGAAAGGTAATGAGCTTAGAAGGTATGAGAGAACATAGATCATCTTGTGTTTGTAAAGTCGGATCTACCAAGTGAATTATCCGATTAGCATAGTCGATGCCTTGAAAAACCATATAACTGTTTGGTTACCTTCACAAGCTAATTCAAATCCTGAAAAAGGACAATGTTTTGGATCGGTGTTTAAATGAAAAGAGTGTCTTATGTTACGGATATCACCACAAGCAGAATCAGGACAGTTGATCTTCCAAGCATTGGATGTTTGCAGAAAGATGATTTGAAGGATTAATGTAAAGTATTTAAGCTGAGAGTTTCCTTTAGACATTTGTGTATTATTCATGTTCAGCTGAGACTTCACAATTATTGTTGTTATTATTATTATATAAGAGTAAATGCAATTATTGAAGCTTTGTGGACTTTTCATTATCAATATTACTCCTTGGGTCCCAAATCAATGGAAGACTTGTGTTTGGTCCATGATGGGAAAGTTGCAAGTTGATGAAGGGCCCTCATGAGGAAGACTTTGACGTTTACCAATTTGTTAGTGAGGGAGATGCAAAACACACCTTTTGCTCAAACTGGGTATTTGTGGTGCATAGTTGTGACTTTACATATTTATTTATAGGCATAATACATAAATATACCTTTTAACTTGGTCTCATTTTATATTTATGTCCTCCAACTTAGGGTGTGCATGAATATACAGTTGAACAAGTAGACACATGAGTATACGTGACATAATATATATAGAATCCATATTGTCATGTAGGATGTCATGTAGGACACATGTGTCTATTTGTTCTACTTTATAAAAGTCTAAGTGTCTACTTGTGCAAACTCAAAGTTAGAGGGCATAAATTTAAATTGAGAACAAGTTAAAATGCATATTTATGTATTATACCTTATTTATATTTACCTAGACATTTAATTGATAAGCATAACACATAAATAAGACCTTTAACTTGGTTTGAAATTTTAACTTTGACCTTAAACTTTCAAAGTGCACAAAGAGGCACTTTAACTATCCAACTCTTGAATAAAAAAACACTCGAATCCCACCTAGCAAACCACGTGATATACATTCAATTTGTGCACGTCAGGAGTAAATTTCAAGGCCCACAACAGTAAAATATATGTTGAAATGACAATTATACCCTTAATGAATCCCTTTTATATATATTTGTATGTTTTCTAATCAAAATCCCATTTTTCCCTCTACTTTCAAATCAAGTTTTTTTTTCTCTCTTTAGCACGATTTTTGCTTGTTTTTAGTGCAAATGGCTTCTAATTGTTTTGTCATTGTAGGAAAAGAGATATAATTGAAGATTTCTTAGTCCGCAAACAATACAGGTCGTTGGTCCGCAAAAAATCCAAATTTAAGCAAAGATTCTACCTTCTATCAAAAATTAACTTTCAAAAGGGAAAAATTAAAAATACATGGACTAAATTGAGGAAGATGAACATATAAACATTAGACTATATGAACTTTTAGCACAAATCTTGAACAATTTTCCCTTGATTCATGATTTTGGTTGTAAATCCCCAGCTAGGGGTTTGTGATTTTGAGAGAGAAATAGGGTAAAATGGAACAGTTTCACCCTTGTATTAATTGAATTTTTTTAAATTCTAATATCTACGTGTAAATTTTTTAACTAGTCGGCAGTCATTGAGTGACTCATTAATCTACGTTGGAGCGTCTGCATTTCACGTGTTTGGGTTGCAATATTCTAATGTTTTTTTTTTATTTAAGAGTTGGATAGTTAAAGTGCCTCTTTATGAACTATGAAAGTTTAAAGTCAAAGTTAAAATTTGAAGCCAAGTTAAAAGTCCTATTATGTGTTATGCCTAATTGATATTACAGAAGAAAACATATGGTCAGTAGTTAGCGATTTCCTACAAAGTCCTAAGTTATAATATCGAACCAAAAGTATAAATTGGCGACAATCAAAAATTCATACTCATAAAGTACAAAATAAAAAATAGGCATAGTACATAAATATGCCCTTTAGTTTAGTTTCAACTGACATCTATGTCGTCCAATTTTGAGTGTGCACAAGTAAACACTTAAACTTATATAAAATTGAACAAGTAGACACACATGTCTTACGTGACATAATGCACATAGAACGCCATGTAGGACAAAAAATTGTCATGTAGGACACCACACAAATGTGTCTATTTGTTCAATTTTATACAAATTTAAGTGTCTATTTGTGCACACTCAAAGTTAAAGGTCATAGTTACCAATTGAAGTCAAGTTAAGAGTCATGTTTATATATTATGTCAATAATATGATATCATTGTTATGAGTTATGACTTTAATTATCATATTCATATATATTAGAAGAGAGAGTTTCAACATGTCAGCTTGTGACATTAGAAAAAGTTTAAGGGTATAATAGTATTTTCCTAGATCAATTTGCTTAAAAGGAATTGTATTTTTTGCTTTATTCTTTAGTCCACATCAACAGGTCCATAAAAGATCCATCATTTTCTGTTAAATTACAATTGATGCCATCCACTGAAATATCATTAAATGTGCTTGGGACCCATTGAACTACACTTGTGGAGTTGTGTCAGTCAGTGTTCCCTCAACTTTTGCGTTATTTATTTTTCTAATAAAACACTTTAGCCATTTTATTTATGAAATGTCCATTGATGAGTTTGGAATTGGTTCTAAATATTTTTTTTTTAAACGAAGTATTATTAATTCAGATTGAAAATGTATATATTAAATAATAATTTTTTTGAAGTGTTATATTACATTAAAAAAATTACGAATATTAAAAACTTAATAAATGGACTTATATGATTTATGATATGTTAATTACAAATATTATATAATAAAAATAATCAAAAAATAAAATAGAGCCTACAAATAGTAATTCTTCGATCATCTCTACAAATGATGAATAGAGAGTGAAATAGAGAATGAATGAAGAAAACATTTTTTATTTTATTCTCCGAATATAGAATGAAATAAAGGATCGGAGATAGTTGTACTGGTTTTTCGTTTTCAAGATGTTCATAATTGATAAATATGATCTTTAAAATCAATTATGATTAAATATAAATACTAAATTTTAGAAAAAACAAAAAAATATCATATAAAATAAAATGAAAAAGTTGATAGACTCCTTACGCTTTGGAAATAATTTATTGCGATGGAAAACCATCATATTCTACTATATTATAATTTTAGATAATTGAGATTTATTAATTATAATAACAATAGTATATAGAATTTATAATTATGCATAATTTTATCCTATTATTTTGAATATAAATATAATGTTGGGCCCGTGCTGACACGGGTCATTTTTACTAGTGTGTGTATATATACATAATAATAATAATAATAATAATAATAATAATAATAATAATAATAATAATAATAATATTCTAAAATGGAAAACCCCATAATATTACTTTAAGTTTTCGGAAGTTAAAACACAATTTGTGACATGAATTAATATAAATACAATGAATATTTGTATTATTAAATGATAGAAGAAAATCAAAAGTTTTGCAATAGTTAAAACAATCTCTTCAAATACTCCTAACGCGCAAAACTATAAAAAAAGTTCAATGAATTATATTCATAAATTATCTTATCTTAAATGCTAAGTAATAGCTACAATAAACATTGTTGCAAAACTTTTAATTTCCTTCCATCATAATTAGCATAAATTAATGATGAATTTTCTTACTTGATAAATTAAATTTATCTTATATAAATGGACATTTAGCATATAACTAATTATCATTGTTGACACCCAATTTTGACCCTCCTTTCTTCTAATTTATTGTTTCCGAGCTTCTAATTTGATAACATATAAAATAATCCTTTTTCATAATTATTTTTACTATTACAACTATTTATCTATTAAATTATACGTTTATTATCGAAATGATTGTTATCACTTCCTATACCTCTTTTCTTAAATAATCAATTGTTGTCATCTTATAGCATATTTTATATTAGTTATAAACTAAGAAGCCTAAAATAATTTAAAGTATAAATTATAGGAACCACATATTATAAGTACTAAATAACATCCTATCCCTTCTAGTTTTCTATTTACCAAAAATCCCTTAAAAATGATGTTTGTGGGATACCTAGCATTGTGCACGGGATACATTAGGTTTGATACATTCCACATAGCGGAATACATAGCATTGTGCACAGGATACATTAGGTTTGATACATTCCACATAGCGGAATACATAGCATTGTGCACATGATACATTAGGTTGGATGCATTCCACATAGCGGGATACATAGCGTTGTGCACGGGATACATAATGTTGTGCACGGGATACATAGCGTTTGATACATTCCACATAGCGAGATACATAGCGTTGTGCATGGGATACATGCGGGATAGATAGGTAAAATAAGGGATTTTCGAAATTTTTAAAATAAGTAGGGATAAATGGATATTAAGGTAAGTAAAGGAGTGTAGTTAAGTAATTTGTCCTAATTTAAAAGAAGAAAGGAAAAGGCTAAGAAATTCGGCCCAAAATCCCCCAAATCAGACCAACGTTTCAGCCCACTTTTTACACTAAAATCTGTCAAAATTAGCCCAATTTCGTTCCAACACTTGGCCCAAATCCGTCCCAATTTTCAGCCCAAAATCAATTCAAGCCCTAATAAGCCTTATCTTCTCAACTAGCAGCAGGCTCCTCTCTTTTCTATCGTTCTTCTTTCCTCTTCCGACTAAATTCCAGCGATCCTCAAGAATGGCAGAGATCTGCCTCTCCAATTCTATGCAAGCCTCGACAACTCTACTAGCTCTCTTCGTTTCTCATCTCTCTTCTTTAATTTAGTCAAGAGAAAATGCCAAAGAACTTTTGAGATTTCTGAGAAAGAATCGTCAAGCAGATTTTTTCAAAATTCAAACGGTTGTCCCGCTCAAATGCTAAACCTATAACCCTAGTTCATTCCTTTAAATATGAAGAGATGGCACTCGTTTTGCAGGGAGTTTTCTGCCTTCATAGCACCTTGAACCACTGATTTTTACTCTAAAAAATAGCTTGGCATTCTCTTCTGATCTCGGCCAAAACTCTGGTCTCAAGCTTCGTCGAATTCGTTGATTGTGTGAGTGTAGACCTTTGATCGCAGCAGCCGCCATTCACTGCCCTATAGCAGGTGATATTCTTTTCTTTTTCCTCTATTTTGTTACTGTGATTAGAGTGTTATGTTGCTCTAAGAAATTTGTATGTTGAGACTGATTCTTGCCTAGTTTAGTTGTAATCAAAGTAATGTTAAAATGTGTTTGTATCCTTTTTGAGATCTATACAGACTTGATATTGTTTTCCCTCACTTTTTTAGACCTTGAATTTAAAGAATGACTTAGTTCTAGAATTGGATTTACATGAGTTATGTTGTTGTTTCGTTCCCAGTTAAATGTTTTATTTTGTGTGTTTATACCCTAAAGTTTCAATGGTCATGTTTTCCTATGTATAAAATGTTTCATAGAAATGGCTATTGTCCTTGCTTCCGTTACAAATAGCTTTGCACATGCTTCCCTTTAAAAATGTAAAAGAGAGTCTTGGTTGTAGGCATTTTGTTTGAGTTCTACACTTTTTTTTTGCTAAATAAATTATGTGTATAAGTTCCTGTTTTTTTTTTTAAAAAAAATAATTGTAAGTTAGCAGTTATCATATTTAATATTTGAAGGAATATGGCACAAATCATGTGCATTGTCACTATTAGGCGTTAGTTTTATATATACAAATATATACCTATAAACTTAAGCTTAAGCTTTGTAACAAACAGTAATCACAAAAGAACAGTAGCCAAGCTCTTCACTGATAGTATTAACTGGTGTACTTTGGCAACATAGAAATAGCACTAATACAATAGAAATTGCATAAGATAAAGTAACGGGGATGGAGAATAGAAGGAGATGAGAAGCTTAGACTGAGAAGGGGATGAGAGGAGACACTCTTTTCTTTAACAATTTGCATCCCCCTATTTTCCCTAGAATGGGTTACTTATTAACCTAGATCCCACACATAACTCCTTAATATGGTATTGGGCTGTTTTTGGTATAACAGGCCTCGGCCCATTCATAACAATACTCCCAACTCCAATAAGAACCTTGTCCTCAAGGTTCGAGTAAGCATGAGCATCCCCTGGTACAGTTAGATTGGTAAGCAACAATGAAGAAACTCGGTTGGCTGCCTGGAGTATTATAGACATGGTTGCATCATTCTTGCTTAGCAGCTGATTAACATGGCAAAGATGGGTACCCATGTGAGACATATCCAAAAAAAAAAGCAATACACCTAATGATATCACCAAAACTTGTCGAAGCACTATTGGCAGCCACATTAAGGATCTTTAACTTCGTAACATGCTCAGACTCGTCAAATCTAGAATTATTCACCTCGAAGTATTGAGCAATAGAATATAAAAGCTCTCCTTCCCCCAACTCTCTCCACTATAATTGATAACAACCAATTGCAACCATGTTATTTCTGATTTACGATAAAATTCTCCCGCATTATCAATTGGAGTTCAGTTATAACTTTCCTTGCAATCACACATTTGTTCAAGAGGATAACAAAAACTAATGCATTACGTAAGCCATGATGTAATCTATGGCGTGCATCCAACTCTACTATCTCTATGACTCCATAAAGTGTGTAACCAGCAGAGTGCACTGCCTTTTTCTTAGATACACTCGTTAATATTTTTACCTCCCATAACTGTACCATGCCAACAAGAGCAGTTATATAGCAAAGATGCAAGACTGATGTTTGGTGGAAGTTGGCCAAGAACACATCATGTTTAATTGCATAATATTCAGTGAAGACTAGTGAATATGCAATTAGAGGACACATTAATGCGTTGCAGTTATCGATAACAGAGAACCCCTTGAACCTGTAGAACTTTACACTCCCTAGTTGTCCGGGATCCCACACTCTACTCATACGATTTGAATATGCAATTAAGAGAAACTTGTCAGTACATCTCAATGATAGTAGTTCCTCCACATTCTCTATGTAACCTGTAAGAACCATTAACCCAAAACTTATTCCCGGATCCCATACACAAAGATCCACTGCAGTTGCCGGAACAGTTACAATAAGCATAAGAAAATTAACAGCAGGAACAAATGGAAATTGACTCAAAATATTTTGACCACTGAATCCCCCAATAGATTTTCCATTTTCCGCGGCAGGAAGCAATCGAACAGATTGCATAGCACTTGTTGATATGGAACTCTCATTCTCCAAAAAGTATTTATCAATAGATAAATCTTTCGTCTCTAAATCAGTTTTCCATTTAGGAGAGCCACTACCAATAGAGTTAGGAACTACATACCTCGTTGGCATATCTTGTTCGAGATGTTTATTTGACAGCATAACTTCACAACCAACAAGAGGAACTAAGAGTGGTACCCCAGTCGCAATTGGATATACTATGTCAGTAATCCGCAAACGTGTATTTGACATCATAGGTCCTTCCGTAGAAAAAGGAGCCAGAGTACCAGATGCATCCCTTTGAGGAGATTTGTCAAACAAAGCTACATTATCTAGTGAATTTTCCTCATCCACATCATTAGATCCTTTCGTATCATTTAACACCGAAGGAGGGACCTTAGTTTGAATACTAACATCTTTGCAGAATCTATCAATAGGTTCAGAAATGTCAGAGCTCGCAGTTGTGTGTGAAATTTCATCGAACACCTGACCTTCGGTAATGGAAGAAGGTTCCTGTAACAAGTCTGCTTCGACTGATTTTGCATTCCCAATTTGAGGAGTTCCTACGACTTCAAGAGTCGCAAACTCAATATTACTTCCAGTAATCAATGCCAAGCAATCCACATTGGTATACTTCTCTGGCAACTTCTCAAGCATATGGGCTGTATCCGTGTTCCCACTTATGAAGCCATCTTCCAAGTCAGATGATAGTGTGACATGACTTAGATCTACAATTGTAGAGGCAGAGGTCATTGGAGGAACAAATGTAGCATAGCGCCCACAGTTAAAATAGGCTCGTGAAGTATCTGTCATACTCACCGAAGCTGTGAAGGTTCGTTTTGGAAACCGCATAAGCAATTTTTCCATAAAATGCTTCCAATTGACGAATTGCTTGTTACGATGCAACCAACTAAACCAAGTAAGAGCTTCACCATCAAAGTAGAAGGAAGGAAGAGGTAGCCAGTCCTTCTCGTCGAAGCCAAGGTATGTGAAGTACAACTCTGCCCGAAAAATCCAGTTCTTCGGGTTGTCGTTGTCATTGCCACTGAATCTAGGTAGAAACATAGCTGATGATGGAGTTCTCTGGATGAAAGCACCAATGTAACAAACAGTAATCACAAAAGAACAGTAGCCAAACTCTTCACTAATAGTATTAACTGGTGTACTTTGGCAACATAGAAATAGCACTAATACAATAGAAATTGCATAAGATAAAGTAACGGGGATAGAGAATAGAAGGAGATGAGAAGCTTAGACTGAGAAGGGGATGAGAGGAGACACTCTTTTCTTTAACAATTTGCGTCCCCCTATTTTCCCTAGAATGGGTTACTTATTAACCTAGATCCCACACATAACTCCTTAATATGGTATTGGGCTGTTTTTGGTATAACAGGCCTCGGCCCATTCATAACAAGCTTCCTTTTGTTTTACTCTCTGTTAGTATATTAGTTTTTCTTTGCCCTTTTCTTCTGAATATTTTAGTATAGACTACTTATAAAGAATTGTTAAAAATTCATGGTTTGAAAAGGTAAGCTTCTTTGTGGTTTAAATCGGTTAAATCGGAAAATTAGTTTTATCGTGTAGGTCAATTACTTTGAGTTCTGTTAATAAGTCGGCTTATCCTACGCTTGCATATTTTCTATTCCGGATAGTTATCTTTGTTGTACGACTATTACTTATATTCATGCTTGGTTTATTTGATATAGTTTTAAAGTGGATTCGCCTTACTAATCTTTTTACCCACTCTTTCTTTACATGTACACTCGGGAGCGCGTATGGAGTTGCAATATGACTCCATCTCTATCCAAATTAGAGAAATGACCAATCTTGCATTTAGCTTGTGTCTAGAATGATTCACTCATTCCAAAAAAAAATCCCGCACTTCCTCCTTATCTCAAAGCTTTATATTTTTTATGCAAGCATATATGTTGTTGTCTTTGACTAACATTTTATACTTTTTTGACACCTATATTTATGTTTTGTTTCAATTTATATTTAAACTTATGCAAACTAATTAACTAAGAACTTAAGCAAACCTAGTAGCTCACCTTCCCCTCCTCTAGATATTGGGTTTAATATATTAATTTGGCTTAGAACAATTACTTTTAAATTAAGTTCTTTCAATTGGATAAAAACTTTTATTTTTTATCAAGGCAAAATATGTTTTCGTTATCTTTAGTTTTAAGATTTCCTTGTTAATTCAATTTCATAAAAGGATTTTCTTTCTTAAACAAAAAGCACTTGACTTGGCCAACTATTTTGAACATAACAAATTATGCATATTTCATTCAAACTCCTTTTTCTCGTTAAAAATCAAGTTTAAACTAATTTAAAACCTCTAAAGTTAGATGGTTGTTTTATTTCATTTTTTAGATCTTTATATATAAAGTTAGTATATTTTAAGGTTTTTTATACTTTAACTCTTTTAAGGTTAACTTGCCATGATTTAATTAATACTAGTTTTTTCTTAGCTTTTAATGATTATTTTATTTTCTCTCTAATTAACCTAAGTTTGGTCGGTAATCGTACTTTTAACGAATCTTAGAGGATGCTTAACTCCTTCCCTTTAGGATAACTAGAACCCTTACCTAGAATTTCGTGTTTAGTAGACCTTAATTGGAGTCAATTTTAGTATGACTTAGTTAAATATTTAGGTGTCCTAATTCACCATAACTAATTAGGTGGCAACTTCTTAAATTAGTTAATAGTTTGGAAATCACCAATATGTTGTACACCTTTTTGACCTTGAGTTAAAATGGGGTATAACACTCACTATGTAATAAAATTCAGCCTTTCATGTTTAAATATGAGTCATTTAGTTATTATTTCTAAAATAAATTATTGTGCTTTTTATGTTCTGCTTCTCACATGAATGAAAGAATAAGATAATTTTGTTTGGAATGCTACGAATATTGTCGTTATCTATAGTTTCTCAAGATTTTGGTATCTCAGTATTACTCAATAGTGTAGCAATATTTATCGTCTTCTTATTTAGCTATCTCTAGGAGGTAAGCATAGAAAAGTTGGTTCAATTAATTTCTTAAATTGTATTTGTGTTATACATAACTTCTCTTGATTTTTTTCTACTCATCGTTACATTTTAAAGTACAGTTGTGTAGGAATCTTGCAGATATCACTATGCACATATTTCAAAATGATCATGAATGTCGAAGCTTTAGGACTTTGTTTTCTTTGATAATATCTCTAATTTGTTGATAATGATCATTTCTTAGAAATGATCTTGCCTCTATAATTTCTCTATAATTTACCTTTTGACTTCTCTATGTTGGATACCTTTAAAAGAGGAATTAATTCAATAATATTTAATTTATGATATGCAAATAAGTCATAAAGGAACGAGAAGAATCATCTATTGATTTTGGATCTCTAATACATAACTATAAGTCCTATTAGACTAAGAACATTCTATCTTCACCAATTTTAACCTCGTCTTCTATCCAATCCAAGATCAAAGGCATGCGACAATTATCACCTCCTTTACAATTGTTCAATAATTTAGTGATATGCCATTATTTTGTTTTATTCCAACTACATAATAATTAAGTCTTCACAATTTATTGATAATAAGGTTGTCAAAAAACTTACTTATAATTTACGAAGGATTAGTATTGATTACACATGCAACGCACATATCCAGAACTAGTAGAAAAAAAATAAGGAACAAAATATAAAATTAATGCACAATCTTATGAGCTCCTTTTTATTTCCACTTCCACAAGACGATCATCCTTCTATCTTATTATTTTTAGTCAAACTAAAACATGAATATAATAACCATATAATGTGTATTTTTCGATGAGCTTTCGATGACATACCAAAATAATATAGTGGACAATTAAGAAACCACTCCCTCCGTCCAACAATAGTTGTTCACTATACTATTTTAGGATATCCAACAGTACTTGTCCACTTTATGAAATCAATGCATAATTTACACTTAATTCATAATTTACTTTTATCATTAATTTTAGTCATTTTCCTATTACACTTTTCAAGACATTATATTTATTATATTCAAAGGATAATATACTCCCTCCCTCCCATTTTATATGTCACATTTTTACTTTGCACGTGCATTAAGAAGTGATGTAATTTTATCCTTTTACCCTTATTTAATGTTTTCTTAAGTCAACTTTATTAATAAATGACAATATTAATTAACTATTCTATCAAGGACATAATAGGCAAAATATGCTAATTTATGCATAAATTTTATAAAATAACAAATATTATAATTCAGCTATTTAGAAAGGAATGACATATAAAATAAAACGGAGGAAGTACTCCCTCTGTCCACAATTGTTTGTCAGGGTAAGGTCATGCACATCCCTCAAGGAAAATTTAATACAAGGTGTAATTTGACTAATATAACCCTATTATATCAAGAATACCAAAAGTCCACATAACTTTTCAATTGAACTACACAATCATTAAGGGCAGAATTGGAAAAAAGTGACTAATTATTTCTTGATTGTTTAAATTGACAATTAATCTTGGACATCTATTTTTAGTATACCTGCCAAACAATTGTGGACGGAGGGAGTAGTAAAATTATTCTTTTACTTGTAGTTTTTGTTGGACGGTGGGAGTAATGTGATCATTTATAGAAAGTCATAGGTTTTAGTATTTTTCACCTACACTGTTGTCATCACTTTTTGGGGAATTGAGTAATGTGTATTTTCGATGAGCTTTTAATGTAAAAGTTGTAACGTATTTGTGTAGATGATTCCCTTTTGTCCTCATCTCTCTTATGTTTTTAATAGTAAAGGAAAATATTTCAAATGGGAAAATCTTTTTGGCTAGAATGATATTTTATATATGTTATTTTATTATTTTAAATATTTTTATTCTTTTAATTTAAATATTTTTTAACTAAAAATTGAAAAAAAATCAGTTTGTTTTAAAATAAAAAAATATTATAGTTTTTTAATTTTCTGGTCAAATTCTAGCCAAATTTTCTGGCCATTTAGCACTTTTCTTTTCAAATGTATCATCAAACTTTAAGAAAAAAAATCCATTTGTGCCATTGATTAAAAGTTTAATTCATTTTTGTCATTTTCGTTTGAGATAAAACTCATCTATGTCATTATTTGTTAACTGAAAATAAATTCGATGTTGCAAATTTATTCTGTATACATGGTTTGTTATGATTTGTTTACGTCATTAGTTAAATCATTTTTAAAAGGGAAATGACTCCAATATGTTATCGAACTTTGAGAAAAAGGCTCATCTATGTCATTTTAGTTAACAAATAATGACATGGATGAGACTTTTCTCAAACAGAAAAGACATAGATAAGACAAATTTTTAACAAATGTCATAGATGAGCATTTTCTCAAAGTTCGATACATATTTGAGTCTTTTCTCTTTAATAAATAAGCAAGCCAACTCTATAGAGTAACCATCTCTCATTTCTCACCCTTCTTTCATTTCAAGATTTTGATCATGGCTAAACAAGTTACAGAGCCTCTTAGTACTTTGAGGGTACTGATGTTCCCATTTTTGGCTTATGGACACATCTCTCCATTTCTAAACGTAGCCAAGAAACTCGCGGATAGGGAATTCTTGATTTACCTCTGTTCTACGCCCATCAATCTCAAATATGCCAGCAAAAAAATCCCCGAAAAGTATGCTGATTCGATTCAGCTTGTCGAATTTCACTTACCAGAATTACCCGAACTTCCTCCTCATTACCATACGACCAATGATCTCCCACCCCATCTCCATCACACCCTTCAAAAAGCCCTGAAAATGTCCAAACCAAACTTCTCAAAAATCTTGGAAAATTTGAAACCTGATTTGGTGATATATGACATATTGCAGCAATGGGCTGAACGTGTCGCGAATGAACACAACATTCCAGCAGTTAAGCTCCTAACTTCGGGTGCAACTGTGTTTTCGTATTTTACCATATCACTGAATAAACCAGGGGATGTATTCCCATTCCCTGAAATTTATCTCAGGAAAAGTGAACAAGTAAAAATGAATGAAACGTTAAAATGTGCTAAAGAGGTAGAACCTGATGATGGGGATCGTCAGGCTGATGGAAATAGGCAAATCATGTTGATGAGTAGCTCTAGAATTATAGAGGCCAAATACATAGATTATTGCACTGATTTCCTCAATTTGAAGGTTATTCCAGTTGGTCCACCAGTCCAAGATTCGATCACTGATGACGCTGACGACATGGAGCTTATAGATTGGTTAGGAACAAAAGATGAGAATTCAACTGTTTTCGTCTCCTTTGGGAGTGAGTATTTCTTGTCAAATGAAGATATGGAAGAAGTAGCTTTCGCGTTGGAGT
Organism: Solanum stenotomum; assembly: GCF_019186545.1. Taxonomy (NCBI): domain Eukaryota; kingdom Viridiplantae; phylum Streptophyta; class Magnoliopsida; order Solanales; family Solanaceae; genus Solanum; species Solanum stenotomum. The sequence continues at coordinate 50,937,707 of NC_064292.1, forward strand.
TAAGTAATGTTAATTTCGTATGGGTTGCAAGATTTCCAAAAGGTGAAGAGCGAAATCTTGAACATGCATTACCAAAAGGTTTTCTTGAAAGAATTGGAGAAAGGGGAAGAGTTTTGGACAAATTTGCACCACAACCAAGAATTCTAAATCATCCGAGTACGGGAGGATTTATAAGTCATTGTGGTTGGAATTCAGTAATGGAAAGTATAGATTTCGGGGTTCCTATAATTGCCATGCCTATGCATCTTGAACAACCAATGAATGCGAGGTTGATTGTAGAATTGGGAGTCGCAGTGGAGATTGTAAGAGATGATGATGGGAAAATTCACAGAGGAGAAATCACAGAAATTCTTAAATGTGTCATAACAGGGGAAACAGAGGAAAATGTGAGGGCTAAAATGAGAGATATCAGCAAGAATTTGAAATCTGTAAGAGGTGAAGAGATGGATGCTGCTGCTCAGGAGCTAATTCAACTTTGTAGGAATAGTAATAAGTGCAAATAATGTGGTATGTTGTAATTCAATTAACAAAATAATATTGTATGTGAGGTGCTTTTGTTTGTCTTCAAAATATATTGAGAAAAATAATAAGATTCTCAATTATGACTTTCTTTAGCTTTGTGAACTATTAGTTGTGTCTCTTCCTATCCGAATTATCAGTATCTATGTGTTAAAACACATTTCAAGTTGATTAGGTCAACTCTCAATTGTTCTTAATCATCTACTCAACTAGGTGTGTTTTAACATATATATGGTGACAATTCAGATAGAAAAATAGAACAACCGACAATAGTTCAAATAGGATAAGAGAACATGTAATAGTTAGAATGTGAAACTGCGAAGTTCAAATATATGTTTGACCATTATTTCTTTAGCTTTCGATATAAATTCTCAAGTCCATATCATTTTTCTCTTGTAGCGATTAAAATGTAACTCCTATGTCTCATTTTATATGAGTTAGATTGATTTGACTCAAAGTTGAAGAAAGAAAGGAAGACTTTTTTAAATTTGTGGTCTAAAATGAGTAATAGAAATTTGTGTGACAGTGAATCATTCATTAAGGGTAGAATGTGTATTTTAAAGTTCAATTGTTACTTAATATGAAAATGCGTCATTCTTTTTGGGACTGATTAAAAAGAAAGTAAGTCATATAAAGTTGGAAAAACGAGAGTAGTATTTTCTCTCTCTTCTTTCTACCAACTAAAGTTTCCCCTTAAAATTAGAAAAGAAAATATGGATGATAATTATTTTCTACTTCCATAGGTTTTGCTTTATTTTTTGGGAAAATGCATAAGTACCCCCCAACCTATGCCCGAAATCCCAAAGACACACTTATACTATACTAAGGTCCTATTACCCCCCTGAACTTATTTTATATATAATTTTCTACCCCTTTTTGGCCTACGTGGCACTATCTTGTGGGCCCAGCGCGTGTTGACAATTTTTTCAAGGATAGTGCCACGTAGGCCGAAAAGGGGTTGAAAATTATATATAAAATAAGTTCGGGGGGGTAATAGGACCTTAGTATAGTATAAGTGTGTCTTTGGGATTTCGGGCATAGGTTGGGGGGTACTTATGCATTTTCCCTTATTTTTTTGTTGCATCATTGCCTTTTTCGTTCATATTTATTTTAGTCAATTTCATAGAGTCTGACCTTTTCTTCCCCTCTAATACCAAAGTTATAGAATACACTAATTTGCTTTTACAGAATTCATTTTGGTACTTATATGATTTATTTATTAATGACATTTTGGTAAAATATTAAATTTCGTTGATTAAATTTGATAATGAATATTAATTTTGTCTCAATCAAATGTATACAAATTTATTAATGAATACGGACCGATAGATAACAATCTGAAATTATAAAATTGATAATGCAAGCAAATGTGTATCTATTAGATGAATACAAACCAATGAATATGAACCTTGATTTATAAAAATGTATACATATTTGTTAGGTGAATACGAACTAATGGATATCAATTTTGACTTAAAGAAAGCCATACAAATTTATTAGATGAATATTGGCCAATGAATACAGGTGAATGTGTCCAATACAAATCTATTTGACAAATACAGATTAGCATTTGAATACTAATGCAAACAGATGTATACAAATTTGTTAAGTGGATATTTATTGAGTTTTTCATCATAGCTTCTAGCAAATGCCAAATAGATGGGAAAATAATCTGTATATAGTGTTAAAATAGTCTTACTTAAATATCTTTTGCTACTTTTAAGGAGAGATATAATTCTTTATTAAATATTTTTTACTATTTTTAAATGTGAGTAATAAGAATTTCCACACTTTTGACTCTTAAATGTCAATTCTTTTGACTTTCATTTGCCAAATAATTATTTGGCAAAAACATATTAATTTTCAATCTAATTATGTCAATTCTATCTCTTATAAATAAGGCATCCAATGCCACCAAAGGGCCCATCTCTCATTTAGAATCACAAATTTAGTGTCTTTTCAATACTTTGATCATGGCTACTTTGAAGGTACTCATGTTTCCATGGTTAGCTTATGGACACATTTCTCCATTTCTAAACGTAGCCAAGAAACTCGCGGACAGGGGATTCTTGATTTACCTCTGTTCTACACCGATAAATCTCAAATCCACCATCAAGAAAATCCCTGAAAAGTATGCTGATTCGATTCACCTTATCGAACTTCACTTACCAGAATTACCCGAACTTCCTCCTCAATACCATAGTACCAATGGTCTCCCGCCCCATCTCAATAACACCCTTCATAAGGCCCTGGAAATGTCCAAACCAAACTTTTCGAAAATCTTGCAAAATCTGAAACCTGATTTGGTGATTTATGACATGTTGCAGCAATGGGCTGAACATGTCGCGAATGAACAGAACATTCCAGCTGTCAAGCTCATAACTTTTGGTGCAGCCGTGTTTTCATATCTTTTTTACTTAGTGAAGAAACCAGAGGCTGTATTCCCATTCCCTGCTATTAATCTCAGCAAAATTGAACAAGAAAAAATGTATGCTAAAGATTTCGAGGATCGTTTAGTGGATGGAAATATTCAAATCATGTTGATAAGTACCTCTAGAACTATAGAGGCAAAATACATAGATCATTGCACTGAATTGATCAATTGGAAGGTTGTTCCTGTTGGTCCACCAGTCCAAGATCCAATCACTAACAACCCGGACGACAAGGAGCTCATGAATTGGCTAGGAACAAAAGATAAGAATTCAACTGTTTTTGTCTCCTTTGGGAGTGAGTATTTCTTGTCAAAAGAAGATATGGAAGAAGTAGCTTTCGGGTTAGAGCTAAGTAATGTTAATTTCATATGGGTTGCAAGATTTCCAAAAGGGGAAGACCAAAATCTTGAAGATGCATTGCCAAAGGGTTTTCTTCAAAGAATTGGAGAAAGGGGAAGAGTTTTGGACAAATTTGCACCACAGCCAAGAATTCTAAATCATCCGAGTACGGGAGGATTTATAAGTCATTGTGGTTGGAATTCAGTAATGGAAAGTGTAGATTTTGGGGTTCCTATAATAGCTATGCCTATACAGTATGATCAACCATCAAATGCTAGGTTGATAGTAGAATTGGGAGTCGCCGTAGAGATTGTTAGAGATGATAATGGGAAAATTCATAGAGGAGAAATCGTGAAAACTCTTAAAGATGTCATAACAGGGAAAACAGGGGAAAATTTGAGGGGCAAAGTTAGAGATATCAGCAAGAATTTGAAATCTATAAGAGGTGAAAAGATGGATACTGCTGCTGAAGTGCTGATTCAACTTTGTAAGAATAGTAATGAGTGCAAATAGTGTGCTCATTTGGGGACTTCATGGATTAGTTGTTTGTCAGACTTTAGTTAGTTTCTTTGTGTATTTGGTTTGAGGTGGATGGGGGTCATGTCCCGGTAAACTTATTTCCTTAAGTTTAGACACTAAAGGCTTGCTCACATATTAGTTGTTCAATCATTATGAATTTATTGATGTCCTTATAAAGACTTAATAAGCATATGTTTCAGTTTTCGCATTAGTTCCATATGATATGTTTTGATATGTTAAGCCAAGGGTTAGCCTCGAATCACTTGTACCGTGTCTCGATTGGGGTGTAGACTCAGTTGTGCACAATTACCAAAGTTATTGAATACACTAACTTGCTTTTAGAGTATTCATTTTGGTACTTATATGATATATTTATTTATGACAATTTTGTACACTATTAAAATTTTGTTGACTGAATTTGATAAGAGGAATTTTCACATATACACACTCAAAAAAAACTTAATTATGCTCCAAAGTTGTAGTTTTCTAATTACGATTCGTAGCTACATGTAAGAGGGAGGAGAGAGGCGAGCGAGATTGGGAGAGAGAGGCGAGCGAGGGCACAGAGTGAAGAGAGGCAAATTGTATATGTATATTTGTCAAATAATTATATATACGTAATTGGTATACATATGTATTTGTATATCTGGCCAGTGAGATTGGGAGAGGGAGGAGAGAGGGCAAAGAGTGGAGAGAGGCGAATTCTATATGTATATCTGTTAGATAATTGTATATATGTAACTGGTATACATATGTATTTGAAAATTTGGCGAGCGAGACTGGGAGAGGGAGGAGAGAGGTGAGCAAGATTAGGATAGGGAGGAGAGAGGGTAGAGAGACTAATTGTATTTGTATATATGTCATAAAATTGTATATGTATAATTTGTATTTGTATATGTATAAAAGAGGCGAGAGGCGAGAGAGAGGAAGAGAGGAGAGAGGCGATGTAATTACAGCTAAAATTAAGCTCCGAGCCGTAATTAATTCAAACTATAGCTATGTTAGCTAATTAACTAGCTAATCCACATATTTTTCCCATTTGATAATGAATATTAATTTTGTCTTAATCAAATGTATACAAATTTGTTAATGAATACAAATCGATATATAACAATGTAAAATTATAAAAATAGTAATGCAAGCAATTTTATACCTATTTATTAGATGAATACGGAAATGAATATCAATCTCGATGTAAAAAAATGTATACACATTTTTTAGGTGAATACAGACTAATGTATACCAATTTTGGTTGGAACATATGCATACAAATTTGTTAGATGAATATGGACCAATGTATAGCTATGTAAAATAAGAAAGATACTAATACAAATAAATGTATACCAAATTTATTAAGGAATATGGACGAATGTATACCAATCTATTTGATGCATACATATCAATGAATACCAATGCGTATACAAATTTTTAAGTGAATATGAATTGAGTTTTTCATCATAACTTCTAGCAAATAGTTGGGACTCTAGGAATATCCATAGTCTTAATTAAATATTTTTTGCTAAGTTTAAGGAGAGAGATAACTCTAAATAATTTTTTGCTAATTTCAAGGGGAAATAATTGGAGGTTAGAAGAGCTAGATATCGTACTCCCTCAGCCAACTTTTAATTGTCATGTTATCCTTTTCAAAAGTCAATTTGAGTAATTTTCAAGGGGAAATAATTGGAGGTTAGAAGAGCTAGATATCGTACTCCCTCGGTCAACTTTTAATTGTCATGTTGTCCTTTTCAAAAGTCAATTGACTAATTTTCAAAGTTAAATTAGATTACATTAATTTGATATTTTAAACAAAATTTTTAAATATTCAAAAACTATTAGAAAAGTATTATAAATTGCACTATTTTACATATCAATATGATGATAAAAAGTTACATGTAAAATGTTAATCAAAGTTTTTATAGTTTGATTTTAAAAAAGTAAACCATGACAACTAAAAGTGGACCAAGACAGTATTAAATATCTTTTACTCAAATAATTTGAAGAGAGATGTGAGTTAATAAGAATTTCCTCCCAAAATATACTTTGACTAATAGCTATAAATTATTTTTGACTTTTATTTGCTAAATAATTATTTGGCAAAGATATATCAATTCCTTCTTAAATGCTTTTAGACTTGTGTTTTGTCCTCCATCTCTCATTTCATTCTATATATAGAGAAACACAAATCAACTTCTTTCAAGATTTTGATCATGGCTACTAATTTGAGGGTACTGATGTTTCCATGGTTGGCTTATGGACACATTTCTCCATTTCTAAACATAGCCAAGCAACTCGCAGACAGAGGATTCTTGATTTACCTCTGTTCTACGCTAATCAATCTCGAATCCATCATCAAGAAAATCCCTGAAAAATACTCTGAATCAATTTGTTTTGTCGAACTTCACTTACCCGAATTGCCTGAACTTCCTCCTCATTACCATACTACCAATGGTCTCCCACCCCATCTCAATCACACCCTTCATAAGGCCCTGAAAATGTCCAAACCAAACTTCTCCAAAATCTTGCAAAATCTGAAACCTGATTTGGTGATTTACGACATATTGCAGCCGTGGGCTGAATATGTCGTAAATGAACACAACATTCCAGCAGTCAAGATCCTAACTTCAGGTGCAGCTCTGTTTTCGTATTTTTTCAACTTTCTAAAGAATCCAGGGGTTGAATTCCCTTTCCCTGCTATTTATCTCCCGAAAGTTGAGCAAGTAAGGATGAGAGAAATGTTCGAGAAAGAACCTAATGAAGAGGATCGTCTAGCTGAGGGAAATATGCAAATCATGTTGATGTGTACGTCTAGAACTATCGAGGCCAAATACTTAGATTATTGCACTGAATTGAGCAATTGGAAAGTTGTTCCAGTTGGTCCACCATTCCAAGATTCGATCACTAATGAAGCGGACGACAAAGAGCTCATTGATTGGCTAGGAACAAAAGATGAGAATTCAACTGTTTTTGTCTGCTTTGGAAGTGAGTATTTCTTGTCAAAAGAAGATATGGAGGAAGTAGCTTTCGGGTTGGAGTTAAGTAATGTTAATTTCATATGGGTTGCAAGATTTCCGAAAGGTGAAGAGCAAAATCTTGAAGATGTATTGCCAAAAGGTTTTCTTGAAAGAATTGGAGAAAGGGGAAGAGTTTTGGACAAATTTGCACCACAACCAAGAATTCTAAATCATCCGAGTACGGGAGGATTTATAAGTCATTGTGGATGGAATTCAGTAATGGAAAGTTTAGATTTTGGGGTTCCTATAATTGCAATGCCTATGCATAATGATCAACCAATAAATGCTAAGTTGATAGTTGAATTGGGAGTCGCAATGGAAATTGTTAGAGATGATGATGGGAATATTCACAGAGGAGAAATCATGGAAACTCTTAAAGATATCATAACAGGGGAAACAGGGGAAATTTTGAGGGGCAAACTGAGAGATATCAACAAGAATTTGAAATCTATAAGAGAGGAAGAGATGAATGCTGCTGCTGAAGAGCTAATTCAACTTTGTAGGAATAGTAATAAGTACAAATAATGTGGTATGTTGTGATTCAATTAACAAAATAATATTGTATGTGAGGTGCTTTGTTTGTCTTCAAAATATATGGAGGTTGAAATAATGAAAAAATAAAATAAATAGGATGCAACTTATAAATTGATCCTACAATTCTATATTCTCAAAATATGACTTTGTTTAGTTTTTACATGAATTATCACCATCTATATATTAAAAGACATCTGAAGTTGATTAAGCCAACTATCCGTTTTTTTCTTTTTTCCTGATTGAACTATCACTATCTACTCAACTAGGTGTGTTTTAACACATATATGATAATAGTTTTGGTAGAAAAATGAAAAAGGGAACATTTGGTAGTTGGTGTGCTAATCCTACGTAAAAATGATGATTCAAATGTGTTTTTGATCATTATCTCTATAGCTTTCAATATGAATCCTCAAGTCCCGTGTCATCTTATACAGAGGCGGACCCACCTTTGAGGGTGTGGGTGCACGTGCACCCGTTCACTTCAGAATTATTTTGTGTATATTCTTAAATAAGGATTATATAATTAAATGTGTACGGTAAAATATATGAGTTGAGTTGGTGTAGCGGTCCAACACCTGATCGTTGTGCTTCTTACCAACTCGTGTTTCGCAAGTTTGAGATTCGAACTAGCAATCTTAAAGTATACACTAAGGGTATTAAAAAAGCTCAAGTGAGATTCGAACAAGCAATATCAAAGTATACACTCGATTATGTTAGATTTTTTAAATTTATATTCATACATTTTCGTTGAAGTGTCGGTGCTTCGACTAACCCACATCCGCCTTTAGTAGTGCCTCTGTCGTCTTCTAATCCTAGATTCGTCTCTGATCTTATAGTGGTTAATCATTATACATCTAAAAGTAGCTACACCGTACGCATTGAATTATGAATTAAAAATTAAAATACGATCAATAAGTTAGTATTGTGGTACATCCTTAATATAACTTAAAGAATAAAACTATGATATTGTATTTAGTCAAACGTTATGCATTGATCTTCTCTTCTCTCTAATGTTGGTTTACACTATATTTATGAATTGTCATTGTCGTTGTCAAAGAAAATATGTTGCATTTGCCATTATAAATCAAATAATTTACCAAGCCCTCACGCACCAACAAATGAACACAATACCTAGCCTACAAAAATAAAACAAAATACTGTGAATTAAATAGGAGAAATTGAACAACTGAATATCAATATATATATAAATAAAATTATTGTGTGCATGTTATATTTTAAAGTATGAAATTAGAATTTCTCACCTAGTTCAAATAAGAAACACCTAAATAAAAGTAAAATAATTTTCAAACCTTTCTAATGATCATTTCTTAAGAAACGTGAAAAAGAATAGAGTTATAATTTAAGACGGACCTAGTAGTAGAAGTTGTCTTAGAATTGTTATCCGTCTCTTTCATGCTTCTTTTTCTCCTTGAAGTCTTGAACCTTCACCTCATAAAGAGAAAAAATTTAATTAATATTTGTTAAGAGACGTATAAAAAAAAGGACAAATAATTTAAGACAAATAGAGTATTAGGAATTGTCTAACAATTCTTATCTATCTCTTTCATGCTTCTAATTCTACTTAAATCTTCACCTCATAAAGAGAAAAAAAAAAAAACAAGAAAAAATATTGATAAAGAAGAATTAAACTTCATTGCACTTACATCCGAGTTAATATCTTAAAAAGTCATTAAACTATGACAAATTATCTAACAAAGTCACTAAATTTTATTTTGTATCAATGACTTTTCTAGATAATTTTTCATAGTTCACTAACCTTATAAGATATTAACTCCTTGCATCTGGATGACATTAGAAATATTCAAATAAAAAAATACGTGAATAAGAGTAGAATGTTTTTAAAATCCTTTTAACCAATATTTCTTAAAAGATGTGTAAAATAAGTGATTGAATATACTATATATTTTTTTCCTCATTATTTCAACGCCATCATATTTCGAAGATCAACTAGAACAAGAAACAACTCACACACAATATAATTGAATTATAACATATGGCATTAATTCAACTTAGCACTGTTGTTAAGAAAATTGATGAGCTCTTCAGCAGCAACATCCATCTCTTCACCTCTTGTACATTTTAAATTCTTGCTAATATCTCTCATTTTGCCCCTCAATATTTCCCTTGTTTTCTCTGTTATGACATTTTTAATAGTTTCCGCGATTTCTCCTTTGTGAATTTTCCCATCATCATCTCTAACAATCTCCACCGCAACTCCCAATTCTACGATCAACCTAGCATTCATTGGTTGATCAAGATGCATAGGCATGGCAATTATAGGAACCCCGAAATCTATACTTTCCATTACTGAATTCCAACCACAATGACTTATAAATTCTCCCGTACTTGTATGATTTAGAATTCTTAGTTGTGGTGCGAATTTGTCCAAAACTTTTCCCTTTTCTCCAATTCTTTCAAGAAAACCTTTTGGTAAAGCATCTTCGAGATTTTGCTCTTCCCCTTTTGGAAATCTTACAACCCATATGAAATTAACATTACTTAACTCCAACCCGAAAGCTACTTCTTCCATATCTTCTTTTGACAAGAAATACTCACTCCCAAAGGAGACAAAAACAGTTGAATTCTCATCTTTTGTTCCTAGCCAATCCATGAGCTCCATGTCGTCCGCGTCATCAGAGAGAAAATCTATGTATTTGGCCTCTATAGTTCTAGAGGTACATATAAGCGTGATTTGTATATATCCATCCACTAAACGTTCGTCATCATCGGGTTCTTGATCTTTAGCAGATTTTTCCAACATTTCACCCAATTTTCCTGAGATAAATATTAGGGAAAGGGAATTCACAAAATACGAAGTCACAGCTGCACTGAAAGTTAGTAGCCTCACTGCTGGAATGTTCTGTTCATTCGCGACGTGTTCAGCCCATTGCTGCATTATGTCATAAATCACCAAATCAGGTTTCAGATTTTGCAAGATTTTTGACAAGTTTGGTTTGGACATTTTCAGGGCCTTTTTAAGGGTGTGATTGAGATGGGGCGGGAGACCATTAGTCGTATGGTAATGAGGAGGAAGTTCGGGTAATTCTGGTAAGTGAAGTTCGATAAGGTGAATCAAATCAGCATACTTTTCAGGGATTTTCTTGATGGTAGATTTGAGATTAATCGGCGTAGAACAGAGGTAAATCAAGAATCCCCTGTCCGCGAGTTTCTTAGCTACGTTTAGAAATGGCGAAATGTGTCCATAAGCTAACCATGGGAACATAAGTAACCTCAAAGTAGTAGTAACTTGTGTTCCCATGATCAAGTTCTTGTTTGTGGAGTTTGGTGTCATTGACAACCTTATTTATTGAAAATACAAGAGAGATGAGGACAAAATGGGATCGTTAGACGTGTAAAAAAGAAACATGATGAATGACTTAAGACCGATAGAGTAGTAGAAGTTGTTTTACAATTCCTATCCATCTTTTTCATGCTTCTTTTTCTACTCGAATCGTCACCTCATAAAGAGAAAAATGAAACAAAATGAAAAATTACAAGAATTATATATACTTCATTGGACTCGACATTAGAAAAATCCAAAAAAGAAATACATAAACAAGAGTGAAATAACTGTAAAAACTCTTTTAATTAATTTTTCTTAAGAGACGTATAAAAAAGAAATACGACGAATAAAGAAAAATAAAGTAGTAGACGTTGTCTTACAATTATTATCCATCTCTTTCCACTCGAACCTTAACTTCATAAAGAGAAAAAAGGAAAAAGCGACAAACAAAATTAAATTCCATTGCGCTTGCATCTTGACAACATTAGAAAAATCAATAGCAAAGATTTAATAAATATAATTTTAATTGATTTCAAAGTCCTAAATATAAGCATATTAATTGAATGAAAATATTTGAGTAAAATAGTAAATAACAATTTCATTAATTGTAGCGTCTTTTAATAATGGATAAAAAGTTCAATCAACATATTTCTAGGAACATTCATGTTTTAAAAAATAATATAGACATGATTAAACGGTAATGCTAAATGACCATAAAATTTGGCAAGAATTTGGCCAGAAATTTAAAAAAAATTATAAAATTTTCTTATCTTAAAATAAACTGATCTTTTTTCCAATTTTTAAGGGAAAATGCATAAGTACCCCCCAGCCTATACCCGAAATCCCAGAGACACACCTAACCTTTACTNTTTTATATGTAATATTCTACCCCTTTTTGGCCTACGTGGCACTGTCTTGTGGGCCCAGCGCATGTTGACATTTTTTTCGAGGATAGTGCCACGTAGGCCGAAAAGGGGTAGAATATTATAGATAAATTAAGTTCGGGAGGGTAATAGGACCTTAGTAAAGGTTAGGTGTGTCTCTGGGATTTCTGGCATAGGCTGGGGGGTACTTATGCATTTTCCCAATTTTTAATTAAAAGATAGTAAAGTTAAAAGGGTAAAAATATTTAAAAAGGTAAAATAACATAAGTAAAATATCATTCTGGCCAAATTCTGCCAAATTTTCTGGCCAAAAGGATTTTTCCATGATTAAATGCCTACTTATTATATACACTCAATTAAATCTCATCATGCATAAATGGATCTTAATCAACTACAGCTGAAAAAGCTTTCTCAACATTTAGATCTCCTTTTTATAGCTAAAGACCAAAAAATAATTATTAATAGGTGTTGGTCCGCTTGGTTTTGCTACTCCATTTTATTAGAAAAAAGTTTTTATTACATATAGAAAACAAACGGTGTCATTGATGCTTTAACTTGATCGAGTGTATCAACTTATTACCTCATGACCCGATACACCGGGCTGTTACAATGGTCGAAAAAAGTTTATAGTCACACAAATATTTTGTTTAGTATAAATGTTTGTATCTTAAATTCCTAGGTGCAGGGTTTCATCTTGCATGTAACCCAACTGATATATAACCAATAAGGAATCTAAGTAAACAATGATCATGTTGATACCATTTTCCTTTCACCATTTCATTCCAATAAGCAGGAGCCAAAGACTCAGCACCATTGTAATTCTCCTGATAATTTTGGTGATCATTCCAATCATAAGCCAAATAATTTATCTGTTGGCCTTTCTTATGCATAGAAAATACAGAGAACTCGTGATTATCCTAGAGGAGATTTAGAGCTCTAGAAATAGCCTCAACAACAATAATGAACAAAGAATGAGAAATAGAGTCTGCTTTAAGCCTCTCTCTGATTTGAAAAAACCTATTCTTTTACCATTGATAATGATAGAATACTATATATTAGAAATAAGATTCCATATGGTACTGAGAAAGTCCAGGAAAGCCTATCATATGCCTTGTTCATATCTAACTTGATAATGTAGAACCTTTTCAATATGTCATATGTGATGTACATGAGTGAATATATATAGAGTCTAACTTAAGAGTCCTATAGTTACACAAGTACAGTAACAAAACCAACACAAACTAGGAGATAAGAGACTAATCCTAGTTGGACTATAAACGCTGCATCATCTGTCTTCATTCCCCCTCAAGTTGAGCAGGGTGCTGAACTACTGTCAACTTGTTCTTTAAATCAAGGAAACGAGACTTTGACAAGGGCTTGGTGAGCACATCAGCAACTTGATCATGAGTACTCACATATCGAACTGAAAGTGACTTAGCACGAACCTTATCGTGAACAAAATGAAAATCAATTTCCATATGTTTGGTACGAGAGTGGAAAATGGGATTAGCTGTCAAGTAGGTAGAACTAAGGTTATCACACCAAAGGATAGGAACAGTAGATGTGAAGCAACCTATCTCCCGAAGAAGGAATTCAACCCAGGTAATTTCAGATGTAGCTGCTGCTAATGCCCGATACTCAGCCTCAGTGCTGGACCTAGAGACAGCTCGTTGCTTACATGAAGACCACTAGATCAGGTTATCACCAAGAAAAATAGCAAAACCAGTGGTGGATTTTCGATCATCCACATCTCCCCCCCAATCAGAATCAGAATATCCGTGAAGCAAGTTATTTGAAGTACGTTTGAAGAACAGTCCATGGGAAGCAGTAGCTTTTATATAACGTAAAATACGTTTCACAGCTATCCAGTGAACATCCAGGGGACAATTCATGAATTGGGATACTTTGTTCACAGCATAAGCAATGTCTGGTCGAGTGAAGGTGAGGTACTGAAGTGCCCCAACGGTGCTGCGATATACAGTAGGATCATTGAAAGGAACACCAGAAGTAGAGGATAACTTCGACGCAGGTTGCATGGGTGAGCAAACAGGGCTACAAGCAGCCATATGTACTCAATTAAGAAGGTCCTCAACATATTTACGTTGAGACAAAAACAATCCCTCACTGGTCCAGGTTGCTGCAATGCCCAGAAAATAAGAAAGAGTGCCAAGGTCACGAACAGCAAACTGGGCCTGAAGTTGTGTAACGAGTGACTTAATTCGAGCAGGGTATTACCCATTAACAATATATCATCGACATACACCAAACAAAACAGCTTATCAGTAGCAGTGGATATGTAGAATAAAGAGCTATCAGTCTTGGAACCCAAGAAACCAAAAGAGAAAAGCGCATCAGTTAATCGTTTGTTCCACATACGAGGTGCTTGTTTCAGACCGTAAAGAGAGCGTTTCAGTAGACAAACATGATCAGAACGAGATGGATCAACGAATCCAGGAGGTTGCGACATATAAACAACCTCATCTAAATGCCCATGGAGAAATGCATTTGAAATGTCCAGTTGTGTGATATTCCAACTGTTAGTCATAGCTAAGGAGAGTAACAATCTGATTGTTGTCGGCTTCACCACCGGACTAAATGTGTCCACAAAGTCAATTCCAGGACGTTGATGATACCCCTTGGCAACTAAGCGTGCCTTGTGACGATCCAGAGATCCGTCAGATTTCAACTTTGTTTTGAACACCCAACGACAACCTATAACATTTTGAGAAGATGATGGAGGTACAAGTTCCCAGGTTCCATTCTGAATCAAAGCATTATACTCATCAGTCATCGCACGACGCCAATGGTCCTCTTTTGAAGCTTGTGAATAACAAGTAGGTTCCTCACTAGAATGCGTAATAGCAGACAAGGAAAAGGGAATCTTAGGCTTCAACGAACCTGTTTGAGTACGAGTAACCATGCGTTGAACAGGAGGTAGTGGAGCCGGAGATGAATTATTATCAGATGGAGCAGTAGGCAGTGGTGAGTGGATGTTTGTTCCCACTGAAGGTTGGTGCAAAGCCAGACTAGACGAAGGTAACAGAAAAGCGATAACACTTGACTCAGAGGAAGCATGAGGGGTTGGTTGAGAAGGCAACAGCGGTAGTTGTAAAGTTATTGGGTCACTAACAGAATTGGTCGATGAGCTGGGAACCTTTGCATCCTGCGAGGAAAATGGAAACACATTTTCATCAAAAATGACATGACGAGATACAAAAAATTTTCCTGAATCAGGGTCAAAACATTTATACCCCTTATGAATTTTACTATATCCTAGAAAAATACAACGTTTAGACCTAGGTGACAATTTGTCCTTTGCGTAAGGACAAAGCCAAGGAAAACAAAGACAACCAAAGACACGTAATAAAGAGTAATCAGGATCTGTTTGAAATAGAACAAAAAATGGGGATTGATGTTGTAGCCGTAGGTAGTCTATTAATAGTATACACGGCTGTTTCAAAAGCATTAGTCCAAAAACGGAAGGAACATTAGCATGATGCAATAGTGCTCTCCCTGTTTCAACAATATGCCTATGTTTTCGTTCCGCACAACAGATGATGCAGCGTTTATAGTCCAACTAGGATTAGTCTCTTATCTCCTAGTTTGTGTTGGTTTTGTTACTGTACTTGTGTAACTATAGGACTCTTAAGTTAGACTCTATATATATTCACTCATGTACATCACATATGACATATTGAAAAGGTTCTACATGGTATCAAAGCCCTAAGAGGTTTAAACAAAACCAACACAAACTAGGAGATAAGAGACTAATCCTAGTTGGACTATAAACGCTGCATCATCTGTCTTCAGATAACAACATTATCCCCAGAACTCTTCTTCCTAATACAACTGATAATTTCTTGAGCAAGAAGAACATTATCTCCTACCTTTGATGAAACCACTTTGATTAGGAGAAATGATCTTAGGAAGAAGTTTTGCAAGTCTATTATTGAGGATCTTGGTAATTATTGTCACACCCCGAGCCTACACCCTAGGCGGGACCGGCACCCGGAGACCATTTCTGGCCCCAAGCGAACCCTTGGCCTGGCTTTCTTAACTCAGCGGAAACCTAACCCAACATAATAACTCAATGCAATGCAATATTACAAAACAACTTAACTTATAAAATATGCCCATAAAGGCAACTCGAATCTCAAAATAGAATATTTACATATATATATATATAGATGAGAGACTCAAAACTAACTGACTGACTGTCTGTCTATGAAGCCTCTAAAATACTGAGATGGATGTTGGGACAGACCCCGCAACATCCTAATAAAACAAAAACTAAGAACACAAAATAATTGAGTCCTCCGGAATGCAAGGAGGCTCACCACTGACTCTGGAGTGCTCAGCTGGATCAACGACGTGCAGGATGCTGATCCGGGGTACCTGAATCTGCATCATCAAACGATGCAGGCCAACTGGCATTAGTACATGGAATGTACGAGTATGCGAGCTGGAAAGCTAAGCAACATAGGCTAGAAGGAAATCTGGAAGAAACTGAAATAGCTTACCTGGCTCAACTCAACTCAACCTGACTGACTTCTTTCAATATAAGGCAATTTAAAACAAGTGCGATATAAAGAAAGACTGTTTAAAACATGCTATAAACTCTATGTGTATACAAAGATACAATAAGCCTGAAATGTATATAGAAATACAATGAACTGATGTATATAAAAATACAATAATCTCTGTGTATGAAAATACAATAACTGCTGTGGGAGTTTCTCTAACCGACAACCATCACATAAGAGCTATAGTGATGATACGGCGATCGACCTCACGCTGCCAGAGCATCTTATACCCGGCCAAAGGTATAAGACCTGAACTGCCTAATGGATCCACTAGTCTAATCTGAAAAGGATTCATCTAAAAAGTATGATCCTTTTCTACCCATGGTGGCTAACATGTTTCTATGGGGGCTGTGGGTTCTTTGAACGCTCCCCCAATTCGGTGCTCGATACTACTCCCAAAAATGTACTGGCTCTTATGTTTTAAAAACATATTTCTTCCTGCTGATATGAGATAATTACTCAAAAACTAGCCCGAAGGCTCTTTGGAAATCTCAGTTTCCAACCTTGTTTAGATGTAAAGACATTTCTTTAAAACCTTTTTTTTCTTTTTGGGAATACATAGCTCCCTAATAACCTTGATAAAAGAACTTTTAACATCCGACAATTTGAAGTGGCTTTGAAGGAGCTTGAATTCGGAAATAGTCATTTTTGGAGAAAAATTTAAAAATCTGGAAATTTGGTTAAGTGTGGAAAGAAATGAGTTTTTGGCCAACTTTGAGTAGTGGTAACTCCTAGCTCAGAATGAGTTAGGAGTAGTTCCAGTTATGGTTGCGAAGCTCGTGAAACGATCTTTCCAACGCCACTGAGTTTGCTCGATTCCAAGTTCGTATGAGGGATTTATTCCCTGTAGAAGTTGGGCAGTTGGAGGGGAAATCCGTCCGGAAATTTAAGGGCATTTTGGTCCTTTCACAAACCTTTTTAATTGAACTCATATTGTTGAGTTAGGATGATTTTTGGATCATTTTTGTCCCTTTTTGAAAGAGAAAGAGTTAGGGTTCTTGAGATTTTAGAAGAGAAGAAGGAGAAGAAGAAGAAGAGGAGAAAGAGGAGCTTAGTCAAGATCGTCTTGGATTTTCGTCGGGGGTGATCCCTAAGAGGTATGTGAGTTTTTCCGTGTGGGTTGATCCTTTCCCCCACACACACCAAGTTTATTCAATGATTGAGAAAAGATTAGGATTTTGTTGTGGAAGTATTAAAGTTATTACTTGTTGTTGATGTTGTTGGTGGTGTTGTTGAGTTGTTGTTCGTTGTGAGACATGATTGGGTCATATAATTAAGTTGAAATCTATTGTATGTTGAGTGATTTATGATCCTAAGAGTTATGACCCTTTTAAAGTTGAATCACCATCAATTGCAGAAATTTATGGGCTGTCGATCCCTATCCACGGGCCTGACCTACGGACCGTAGATCAATCGACGGTCCGTACTGGTCAATCGTCGATTGGGACAGAAGTTGAGTTTTGTGGGGCGTCGATCTACGGTCACGACCTACGGTCCGTGACCTGACCTACGGACCGTAAGTCAGGACCGTAGGTCAACACTTAGTCTTTTTTCTTAAAATGAATTATGGGGAAAATCTCTGACGCAATCTACGGACCTGCAGTACGGACCGTAAGTCCATCTACGGTCCGTCGATGGCATCCGTAAGTCCCACCTGTGTCTCCAGAAATCTGAAGTCTCAGCCAAGTTTCCCCATTCCTTTTTCTCACTTTCTCAAGCAAGTTCCAAAGTATTATACCTATGAATTATAGTTGTTTCCGACACTCCAAAGTATGTCTAAGCGTTCAAGAATCCCTCCGCAACATGTGATCGAACACCTTGAATTCATAATTCCGATTCAAGGAGAGTTAATTTCCAAGTCAAGTGAAGTTAGGAGTCAAGAAAAAGAGTATAGAGTTTCAAGTCGAGTAAGAGTCTCAGTTTCAAGTTAAGTTAAGAGTTTCAAGTTAAGTTAAGAGTTTCAAGTTGAGTCAAGAGTTTCAAGTAAAGTAAAGAGTAAAGAGTTGAGTTCACGTCTCAAAAGCTATAAGGGGACTAAGTATTCCCTAAGAGTTATAAATGTTTTACACATTGAGCAAAGAAAGGGAACATTGATTTCGAAAGAGCCTTTGGGCTAAGCTTCGAGTAATTATCTCAAACTAAAGAAAGAAGTTTTAAAAGCATGAGCCAAAGTATTTTTGGGAGTAGTATTGAGCACCGAATTGGGGACACGAGTTCTGATTTACTCAACTCTCCATAAGAACCATGCGCCATCATGGGATTTCTCGGATCATACTTTCTAGATGATCACGAAAGTTAAGCTAGTGGATCCACTAAGTAAAGTTAGCTTCCTATATCACGGCAAGGTATAGGATGGTCCTTGGCAACGCGAGGTAAAGCGTTGTATCATTACTAGGGCTCATAGTGGTGGTTGTCGGTTAAAGAACCTCCCACATAAGTTATATTACTTTTATATAAGTACAGTTGAGTTGTTATTGTTTTATCCTTAACAAGTTAAGTTGTTTATACTGTTTTACAAGCTTTATATATTGCATGCGTTTTATTGCTTTATATATTGAGTTCAGTTAGTCATGAGTCGTACAGAGTCGAGGTAAGTGTTCTCTTGAAATTCCTTTCAAGCTTAAGTTGTGTTTGGCTTTCCCACTTGCATACTTGTACATTCCATGTACTGATGCCAATCGGCCTGCATCGTTTGATGATGCAGATTCAGGTACCCCGGATCAGCATCCTGCTCGATCCAGCTGAGCACTCCAGAGTCAGTGGTGAGCCTCCTTGCTTTCCGGAGGGCTCGATTATTTTGTGTTCTTAGTTTTGTCTTTTTAGGATGTTACGGGGTCTGTCCCAACATCCATCTCAGTATGTTAGAGGCTTCATAGATAGACAGACAGACAGACAGTCAGTCAGTCAGCTGGGTTCGAGTCTCTTATCTATATATTTATTTGTAAATATTCTATTTTTGAGATTCGGGTTGCCTTATGGCTATATTTTTATAAGTTAAGTTGTTTTGCAATATTGCATTGCATTGAGTTATTCTGTTGAGTAGGCTTCCGCCGAGTTAAGAAAGCCAGGCCAAGGGTTCTCTTGGGGCCAGCAATGGTCTCCGAGTGCCGGTCCCGCCCAGGGTGTAGACTCGGGGCGTGACAGAACTCAACTTTAAACTCTTTACTTTACTTGAACTCTTGGCTTGATGTGAAACTCTTAACTTAACATGAAACTCTTAACTTTTGACTTGACTTGAAACTCAATACTTAACTTGGAACTTGAGCCTTAGAATGAAGTTAAAACGTTCAATGAAGACTCTTGGAAAACCTTAAAGACTTGCTTTGACTTACTTACTTCTAAGCTTGACTTCACTTGACTTGGAAACTAACTTCACTTGAATTGGAAACTAACTTCACTTGACTTGGAAACTAATTTCACTTGACTTGGAAACTAACTTCACTTGACTTATAGTTTTACTTGACTTTTAGAAGTACCTTGGAGTGTTGGAAACAACTAGGAAACATAGGTATAATACCTAGGAACATGTATGAAAAAAAAATGGTGAATGAAAGGGAAGGATTGGTGTCCTTGGCACTAGGAGAGGTGCGACAGCCCAGCCCCTTTTTCCCAAAAAAAACCGACTTTTTCCCCTTGTTTCTTTCCAATTCTAAACCCCCTCAACCTTAAGGTCTCAGCAGCAACACTTAGAATCATAAAGACCCTTATTATACAATAGATTCAACTCAACAATCACAGCCAGAAATCTGTACTAAATCAGCAAGAACTTCAACACAACACCACTACAACTTCAACAACCAATAAATCTTCTCTTGGAATTAAAAACGAGTTGGTGTGTGGGGGTATGAACCAACCAACACTAAGGATCATCAATCTCTCAACATACAATAGATCACAACTCAAATACACAGCCCAATCCTGTCCCACAACCAACAATAACTTCAACAACACAACTAACAACATCAACAACAACTAACAACTTCAACAACTTCAACAACAAATCCAATCTCTTCTCCAATCATAAAAACGAGCTTGGTATGTGGGGGGAAAGGATAAACCCACACTAAAGACTCACATACCTTGATAGGGATCACCCCCGACGAAAATCCACAATGATCTTGACAAATCTTGTTGATCTCCTCTTTCTTCTCTTCTTCTTCTCTTGAACCCTAACTCTTTCTCTTTCAAAATGGGACAAAATTATCCAAAGATCATCCTAATACAACAATATAAGCTCAAAAGAAATGATTTGTGAAAAGACTAAAATGCCCT
>NC_064292.1:50959087-50987816 GCF_019186545.1 Solanum stenotomum
CATAGCTTGGTGAACTAAATCTGGTCCTATCAACTGTGCTTCACCAACTTCAAACCATCCAATAGGAGATCTACATCTTCTCCCATAAAGAGCTTCATATGGAGCCATCTGGATGCTAGAGTGATAACTGTTGTTGTAGGCAAACTCAATGAGAGGTAGGTGATCATCCCAACTCCCTTTGAAATCGATTACACAAGCCCTCAACATATCCTCTAAGGTCTGAATAGTGCGCTCTGCTTGCCCATCAGTCTGAGGGTGAAAGAACTCACATACAATATAATTATGTTAATTAGTACTAATCTTACAAAATTGGATTAGCTCTTGAGCAGCAGTATCCATCTCTTCACCTCTTATAGAATTCAAATTCTTGCTAATATCTCTCATTTTTGCCCTTAAATTTCCCCCCGTTTTCTCTGTTATGACATCTGTAAGAGTTTCCGCGATTTCTCCTCTATGAATTTTGCCATCATCATCTCTAACAATCTCCACCGCAACTCCCAATTCTACGATCAACCTAGCATTCATTGGTTGATCAAGATGCATAGGCATGGCAATTATAGGGACCCCGAAATCTATACTTTCCATTACTGAATTCCAACCACAATGACTTATAAATCCTCCCGTACTCGTATGATTTAGAATTCTTAGTTGTGGTGCGAATTTGTCCAAAACTCTTCCCCTTTCTCCAATTCTTTCAAGAAAACCTTTTGGTAAAGCATCTTTGAGATTTTGCTCTTCCCCTTTTGGAAATCTTGCGACCCATATGAAATCAACATTACTTAACTCCAACCCGAAAGCTACTTCTTCTATATCTTCTTTTGACAAGAAATACTCACTCCCAAAGGAGACAAATACAGTTGAATTCTCATCTTTTGTTCCTAGCCAATCCATGAGCTCCTTGTCGTCCACGTCATTAGTGATCAAATCTTGGACTGGTGGACCAACTGGAACAACTTTCCAATTGCTTAATTCAGACAAAAAATCTATGTATTTGGCCTCTATAATTCTAGAGGTACACATCAACGCGATCTGTGTAGTTCCATCAGCTGTTTGATCATCGTCATCAGGTTCTTGATCTTTAGCAGATCTGGCCATCATTTCACCCAATTTTACTTGTTCAATTTTGCTGAGATAAATAGCAGGGAAAGGGAATTCAACCCCTGGTTTCTTTACTAAGTTAAAAAAATATGATAACACAGCCGCACCAAAAGTTAGTAGCCTCACTGCTGGAATGTTCTGTTCATTCGCGACACGTTCAGCCCATTGCTGCATTATGTCATAAATCACCAAATCAGATTTCAGATTTTGCAAGATTTTTGAAAAGTTTGGTTTGGACATTTTCAGGGCCTTTTTAAGGGTGTGATTGAGATGGGGCGGGAGACCATTAGTCGTATGGTAATGAGGAGGAAGTTCAGGTAATTCTGGTAAGTGAAGTTCGATAAGCTGAATCGAATCAGCATACTTTTCAGGGATTTTCTTGATGGTGGATTTGAGATTAATCGGCGTAGAGCAGAGGTAAATCAAGAATCCCCTGTCCGCGAGTTTCTTGGCTACGTTTAGAAATGGTGAAATGTGTCCATAAGCTAACCATGGGAACATCACTACGCTCAAATTACTAGTACCATGCTCTGTTAGTTGTGATCCCATGATCAAGTTATTGTTTGTAGAGTTTGGTGTCATTGGCTACCTTATTTATATTGAAGGGACAAAGGACAAATATACCCAGAACTATCGTAAATGGTATGTAGATACCTTTTGTCATACTTTTGAGATATTGGTGCTTCTGCCGTTCAAAAAGTAGAGCATATATACTCTTCACTCTAACGGAAGACTAAATAGGGACACGTGCTGCAATTTTCTGTTAGTATAAAGGGTATATATGCTTTATTTTTTGGACGGCAAGGGCACCTATATCCCAAAAGTATGACGGAGGGTATCTGCATACCATTTACGATAGTTCGGGGTTACATTTGTCTTTTTCCCTTTATTGAAAATACAAGAGAGTTGAAGACATAATGTAATAGTTAAAACTCTACCTAATAAAGGTGACACCTGTATTAGAGCTTAAATCGGAAATCCCTTATTAAGGATGAAAGAATATTATCATTTCATCACGCCTCTTGTTTAATGTGATTGGTTGTTGAGTTTTTTATTTTATTTTATAGACTTCTAGCCAAATTTTATGCAAAGTGACCTGTTGTGTGATTGTAATTGGTTTAAAATTTTTAAGTACAAAATTTAGGCAAGTTTTATGAAAGTGACTTGTTGTGTGACTTTTGTAGGTAATTAATTAGATATTTTCTTGGTATCCATTCAAACTATATCATATAATTTGATACTGATATAACATGCTATGTGATTACTGTGCTCAAATTTTTTCTAGTGAATATGTTTTAAAAACTCCCAACTATCATCATTTTACGAAGTATCGAGTATTCACATACGCAACCCAACACCCAACATCCAACCCCCAACCCCGAACTACTACGACCTCATTTGTCAGGTGGATTCATTCTTATGACTTTTTTTTTTTAATTTCTCACCGCTTCCAATAAATTATTAAAAATATTTTGTTATGTATTCAATTTAAATAGAAGTACAATTCAAGAAAGTAATAGAAACACCCAATAAATTAAATATGAAAATCAGGCTTTTACTTTAAAAAAAATTGTTTGTAAACTATTTTACGAGTTCTAGTTTGACCCATCATAATTTTTTAAATTAATGTATGCGAGTTTGATTTCGCATAAAGTTTAAATATATTAAAAAATAAGTTTAAAATTAATTATTCAAAATATAATTTCATTTTTTATTTGAAGGGGTTGGTTATGTTAAGTCTAAGTAGGTGATTATCAGTGACTAACTCAAAATTTTGTTCAAATTTTATAATGAATCACAATAATAGTCGATAGTAATAATAATCATACTTTTTTCTATTCTCAAATATTACCTATATATATTTTTTGAATATATCATTTTAAGATGATGTTCAATTTAATTAAAATATCCTTTCCTAACAAAAATAGGAGTTAGGACAATAATGGCTACATAACTATATCTATTAATTAATTAATTAATGATCATTCAGTTGAACACATATTACCACTACATCAAAGACATAACTTCTGTCAAAGGTATCCGACTTTAAATATATATATACTTTAAATGTAGAATTTAACATATATATATACAACATAATTTTTCAACAAACATAATTTATATATATCAAAGTCCGTTTATTCTTTTGTCCTTTTTTCAATCGATAAACAGTAAAAACCACAAGATATATGTACATTTATAATACCTCAAAATTCTTAGAGTTTTCAACTTTTATTTGTGTTTTTTTCTGTTCTTTCTAGAAGAAAATGTACATTACTAGGAATTTTATGCTTTGAGCGGCTGATAGGATAAAAGATTAATGAATTAATAACTATTTAATTGGAAAAAATTAAGAGGATTGAAATAAAAGAAAACTATATTTATTGACATTATTAATATGCCACATCAATATTTAAATTAACTCTGATCCCCCCCCCCCCCCCTAGAGGGTGAGAAAGTCCAATCTCCTACGTAATTAGGTATGGTATAATATCAAAAAAAAGGATTTCGAGTTATTTTTGGAAAAACATTTTCCTTAAAAAAAAAAAACAAGTTCTACGACATTCAATATATTAGCCGATCCCATCCCCACTCCTACCTCGACTTCCAATTTCTATAATATTTATCTAAATTATATACATATATTTTCTAAATATATATATTAAACAACAAAAAAATGAAATAAAGTTAACTTATTTTTCGAAAAAATAATATTTTTATTCCTGCCTAACTCACTCATATTAAAGTTATATTACATTTTCTTTTGCCGAAATTATTCTCAAAACAAACGAATAAGTTTCTAACACTACCTCTAGAGCCAGCCGTCCGCCTAATAATTAATCATAAAAGCTATTTTCTTACTTCAATTTAGTACTTACGTAGTCTTAAATTATTTGTTATGTTTTCAAAAATACTTATCAATTAATAATAAAAGCTATAATTACCACTCGCGACTAACATTATACATTAATTACATGGGCTGACTTCGAGTTTGTACAATTAGCCACGTTTGTATATGTATATTTCGCCAGAATATACAAATACATATGTATAATATACAATTATCAAACCGATATACGTATACAATTAACCTCTCTCCCACTCTCTGCCCTCTCTCGCTTGCCTCTCTCCTCCCTCTCCCAATCTCGCTCGCCTCTCTCCTCCCTCTCCCAATTTCGCTTGCCATATATACAAATGGATATGTATAATACACTTTCGTCATCTTAAATTATTTTTTATGTTTTCAAAAATACTTATCAGTTCATGATTTTAGTTAGAAAGTTGTGAAGGACATGAATAGGGATAGTAATTATCACCTACTATTCATTTTATTTAATTTTAAAGTACTAAATATATATTAGAAGTTCTTATATATTATAAATAAGTAAAAGATTTAATAGTAATAACTTTAATTAATTTCAATGTTTTGAATATTAGAATAAATTTAATAGCTAGTTTAGTATATGTATCGCAGACTTATTGAAATAACAGCCGAAATAAATCCCAAAATTTGGAGTATTATTGATTTTACTAGCATATTCGAACATACTAGTAGTGAATAAAGCAAATAAGAAAAAAGAATGATCATTTATATATAATTAAATTATGAGCATGAGAATAGACAAACTTTAATACACAGTAACAAAAATTATTAGGTCTTGAATGAAGTTTTTACTTGTAACAATTTCATAAAATATTTGAGCTATTAGAGACCAGAAAATAAAATGTGGGCTGTTGTCAAATATTAGTCCGCATTATATTGCCATCACAAAATCTCCCCACCTACCTCCCCCCTCTTAAAAAAAGGGAGAATTATCTTATTAAACATAATTCATATCATATATACTAATTTTATATATACTTTCAAATAATTACGTATATTACCACGAATTAAGAATTTCATATCTTATATTAAAGAAGATACACTTAGACATATGTATTTTTGCTATCATATATACTAAAACAGTGAGAGTGGCTAGCGAGATGGGGAGGCAGATAGTCATGTATCATAGATACATGTGAATCACACTAGACACATGTATATGTATATATCTGGTGTAATTCGCATATATATGGGATACCAACAACATAGGAGAGTGGCGAGCGAGATCAAAGGGGAACGATAGAGGCAAGAGAGATTTGTCTATATATTCCAGACAAATGTGAATCCACTTGATATAGATCCAGAACAAATTACACTTAATTTTGACCCGGTGTTTTTCGAGATACATGTATATAAAAATATCTAGAAGCATCAAAATTTGGTAAAATTCGTAATATTGTAAACTAAAACGTATCTAACTAATTAACTTCTAAACTAGTGAATTTCAGCAAGTTTCTCAAAAAATGTATTTGAGCTATTAGATACCAAAAAATATATGGGCTTTTCATGCCAAATTTTAGGCCATAACGGGGAAATTCCAAATTTTGCGTAATGTGATTTTATTTTGGATATAATACACGAATGTGCCATTTAACTTGGCTTCATTTCATATTTACGTCCTCCAACTTTGGGTGTGCACAAGTAGACAATTAAATTTCTATAAAGTTTAGCAAGTAGACACATGAGTCGGATGCGACATTTAATACACATAGAACACCATGTATGACACAAATTGCCATGTAGGACGTGTGTACCTATTTGTTCAACTTTATATGAGTTTAAGGGTTTTGGTTATGCACACCCAAAGTTGAATCGCATAAATGTCACCTGAAGCCCAATTAAAAAGTATATATATGTATTATGCCAATTGATTGGTTTTGTAATGTATTCTTTATGCCAACAAGGTGTTTGTTGTAATGCTTCACTGAGTTTTTTTCTGTTATGTACACCTCTGCTAGAGTTTTCAAGACAGAAATTCCCCTGTCCTAAATGCTTTGAAAATGAGTTTGCTTGTTGATTTTTATTACTTAATGGTTTGGTTTTGCATCTTCACTAGTTTCCCTTTGTTTGACATCATGTCTTAATGCATGAAATTGCGCGTATTTCTCTGTGGAATGTGTGTCGTGTGATGTTAACAGTCTGTTCTGATTCAAGCATAATGCTGGCTCGGAATTACGTCTTAATGCATGTTTTTCTTGGATACAACTTACATTCTGCTGAATCATTTTAAAGGTTGTTACTTGTAGTGATTATTGGTAATAAGATGATTAGTACTCTCAACTTATTATAACAGTTGAGTTACGCTAGACTGACATTTACTCTTATTGCTAATCATTTGTTGCTACAAAGTGCCACCAGTTCTTCCGCCACGCCATCTATCTCTTCATCCTCTTTCGCGTTCATCTTCTCACTCAGTTCCTTAGCTTTCTTCCTCACAGCCTCCCCGCTTTCCTCCACTAACACTTCCCTTATTGCCTTTGCAATCTCTTCACTTTGTAACTTTCCATCCTCGTCCTTCGCTGCTTCCACTCCCACACCAATATATTCCACAAGCCTAGCATTCATTGGTTGATCAATGTGCATTGGCATAGCAATTATAGGCACACCAAACTTCATACTTTCCATGAATAAACTCCATCCACAGTGACTCACGAATCCACCTATCAATGGATGTTGAAGAATCAATGCTTGTGGAGCCCATCCTTCCATAATCATTCCTCTTTCTCCTACCCTTTCAAGATACCCTTCCGGTAATGCATCTCGAATGTTAAGTCTTTCACCTTGTGGAAACCTGATGATCCAAATGAAGTTCACTTTGCTAAGCTCTAGCCCTTGAGCTACTGCAAGTATTTCCTCCTTGGATAGAAAATACTCGCTCCCAAATGAAACGAACACAGTTGAACTTTTTTCTTTCTTGTCAAGCCATTGCGCGATTTCCTCATAATCATCTTGATCCATGGATTCTTGAACTAGCGAACCAACGGGGACAATTTTCTTGGAGGTCAAATTTGAAAGATAATCTATATATTTCCCTTCAAAATCTCTGCAAGTTTTCACCAGAATAATGTCATGTGATTGCCTAATAGCCTCGTCGTATGGGAACTTCTTACTTGGCACTTCATCAATATCTTTTCTCAGTGAAATCATTTTGTGTTCCCGCAGGTAAATTTCAGGAAACAGGAACTTTTCCACTGTGTTTTCAGACATGTGGATGGCCAAAGCAACAACAGTTGCACTAAAAGTAGGGAACTGCACAGCAGGAATGTTCATAGAGGAAGCCGAATCAGTAACCTATGGCTGATTGTAGTCATGAATGACCAAATCCGGATGCAGAGTTTGTAATATTTTGGAAAAATTTGGAGAGGCGAGTTCAAAAGCTGCTTTGAGGGTGTTCATGAGATGAGGTGGGAGGCCATTTGTGGTGTGGTAATGAGGAGGAAGATCTGGTAAAGACGGAAGATGAAGCTCGATTAATTCTATTGACTGAGAATACTTCTCACTGACTCTTTTCTTGATGGAGTTCAGGTTTACCGGTGTAGAACACGGGTAAATGTGGAAGTTCTTACTTGCAAGCTTTTTCGCCTAACTCTAGAAAAGGATTTATGTGACCATGAGCTAGCCAAGGTAACATAAGTACACTAATGGTGTTCTTCTTGGCCTCCATAGGAATGGATCTGGTATAGAAAATATGAATTTGACAGAATTCAGTAGTTTTGGTTCAAACTCTATATATCGAGAAATCTACAGAATTTGTACCTTATATTGTTGTGTTGAGGTTGCTTCCCTATCTTATATAGAAGCTTCCTAGTGATTTGATAACAGAAAAAAGGTGTTTAGATTTGTACCAGCAGCCTTATATTGACTGTTGAATATTGTGTTGGACTGATTGATATGGACAGTCACTTCAACTCAAGAGTGTAAGTTGTATGCACTATCATGGTAAATAATCTTTATACCATTAGATTGTATTTATCTGTTGTAGTAGATAATTTGTCTTATTTTCGATGTTACATTTCCTATTTTGTTTTGTTCCACTCAAAATATTGATTACTTTTTTTTTCTTTCAGATTTTGGAATTTCCAGTAACCTCAACTTTCTTCCCTCTTCGCACCAAAGAGCATTTTGACTCAAAAGTTTGGCAACAATGGAAATCAAGTTACTGAAAATCATTGTTAGATAAAAAATCGACAGGAAAGAGCACACAAAGAGGGGGAAATAGAGAGCAAGACGCGGAGCTTCACATTTGCAGGTTCTTCTTTATCCATTTTCGATTTTTTAGAATCAAAGACTTGTTATTTAGAATCAAGTGGATATTTTCTTATGCTGAGAAAGACATATACGAGCCAAAAAAAATTACTACGTGTTATAGAAAAAGGTTATAGAGGAAAAGGAAAGTAAGATGAGACGATTAAAAATAACTAGGACGGATTGTTTAGCTCATATGGTCACAACTCACAAGTTGTCAATCAAATGGAAAGTTTTCTGTCATTTCATTTGAAGAGAAACACAGTCATCCTCTTGTTCCTCCGTCTCTAGCTCAATCACATGTTACCATCACAAAAAAATATTAAACTCTCTCAAGCATATGAAATTAACTTGTTAGATAGATATAAATCTTAATTATTTGTTGCTACAAAGAGACACCAGCTCTTCCACCACTCCATCTATCTCTTCATCCCCTTTTGCGTTCATCTTCTCACTTAGTTCCTTAGCTTTGTTCCTCACATCCACCCCACTTTCCTCGACTAACACCTTCCTTATCGAATTTGCAATCTCTTCGCTCTGTAGTTTACCATCCTCGTCCCTCGCTGCTTCCACTCCCATCCTAATATACTCCACAAGCCTAGCATTCATTGTTTGATCAATGTGCATTGGCATGGCAATTATAGGCACACTAAACTTCATACTTTCCATGAATGAACTGCATCCACAGTAACTAACGAATCCACCTATCGATGGGTGTTGAAGAATCGTTGCTTGAGGAGCCCATCCTTCGATAACCATTCCTCTTTCTCCTACCCTTTCAAGATACACCTCTGGTAATGCATCTTGAATGCTTATTCTTTCACCTTGTGGAAACCTGATACCCAAATGAAGTTCACTTTGCTACGTTCTAGCCCTCGAGCTACTGCAAATATGTCTTCCTTGGATAGAAAATACTCTCTCCCAAATGAAACAAACACAGTTGAACATTTCTTTTTCTTATAAAGCCATTGCATGATCTCCTCATCATGATCATCTCGCGCAATGGATTCTTGAACTAGTGAACCAACGGGGACTATTTTCTTGGAAACCAAATTGGAAAGATAATCTATATATTTCCCTTCAAAATCTCTACAAGTTTTCACCAGAATAATATCACGCGATTGCCTAATAGCCTCATCAAATGAGTACTTGTTACCCGGTGCTTCTTTATCAGCTTCCTTCAATGAAAAGCATTTCGTACTCAAGCAGGTAAATTTCAGGAAACGGGAACTTATCCTCCATATCATCAGACATATGGATGGCTAAAGAAACAACAGCCGCGCCAAAAGTGAGGAACTGCACAGCAGGAATGTTAACAGAGGAAGCAGAGTCAGCAGCCCAGGGCTGATTATAGTCATATATGACCAAATCCGGCTTTAGAGTTTGTAATATTTTGGAAAAATTTGGAGAGGCATTTTCGAAAGCTGTTTTGAGTGTGTTCATGAGATGTGGTGGGAGACCATTGGTGGTGTGGTAATGAGGAGGAAGATTTGGTAAAGATGGAAGATGAAGCTCAACTAATTCTATTGATTGAGAATATTTTTGTGACATTTTTCTTGATGGAACTAGGTTTATTGGAGTGGAACACATGTAAATGTGAAAATTTCTATTTGTGAGTTTTTTTGCTAGCTCTAGAAATGGACTTATGTGACCATGAGCTAGCCATGGTAACATAAGTACACTAATGTTGTTTTTCTTGGCTTCCATTAATGACTATAGTTTTTATTTTTGATGGTTATAGTAAGTATGATGATAGTCTATTTATAGCTAGTATTTTTTGGTGATATTGTATTATTGATACTTTATAATATAATGAATCTCATGCATATTCATGTATGACGTACTATATATGTACGTAATTGATTACGTAGGGCATATAGAAATAGCTCACTTTTAGCACTGCTATGATTGCTTTAGTCCTGTATAAACATTCCTGCCGTGCAATTCCTCACTTTTAGCTCTGCTATGATTGCTTTAGTCCTCCACATGTTTAATAAGCCCGGACTTGAATTTCCATTTCCTGAAATTTATATGCATCAACATGAGATGGTTCAGATGCAAAAGCTTGCAATGGAAAACTCAAACAATAATATGAAAGACTCATTAATGGAGGCCATTAGGCAATCGCGTGACATTATACTAGTGAAGGATTTTGAAGTGAAATATATGGATTATCTCTCTGAATTAGTTTCCAAGAAAATCGTCCCGATTGGTTCGAACACCCTTGGGTATGGAGTCGCCTTTGTTAGGAATCCGAATTTAATCGAGATTCGATGTGGATACCTGTCACTGGATGGAAAACTGAAAAAAAAAAAATTCAATGTCAATGTGTGTTTGAATACATAATAAGTGATAAAAATAAACAATTCTACCACATCAATCTCATCTTATTACTACTTCTTACAAAGTTGAATTAGCTCTTTAGCAGCTCCATCTATCTCTTCATTTCCTATAGATTTCAAATTTTTGCTGACATCTCTAACTTTTGCCCTCAAATTCCCCCTTGTTACGACACCTTTAAAAGTTTCCGCGATTTCTTCTCTATAAATTTTCCCATCATCATCTCTAACAATCTCCACCGCGACTCCCAATTCTACCATCAACTTAGCATTCATAGGTTGATCAAGATGTATAGGCATTGCTATTATAGGAACCCCAAAATCTAAACATTCAATTACATTATGCCAACCACAAGGACTTATAAATCCACCAATACTTGAATGATTCAAAATTCTTGATTGTAACACACATTTGTCCAAAACTCTTCCCCTTTCTCCAATTCTTTCAAGAAAACCTTTTGGCAATACATCTTCAACATTTCGCTTTTCCCTTTCTGGAAATCTTACAACCCATATGAAATTAACATTACTTAACTCCAACCCAAAAGCTAATTCCTCCATTTCTTCTTTTGACAAGAAATACTCATTCCCAAATGACACAAAAATAGTTGAATTCTCATCTCTTGTTCCTAGCCAATCAATAACCTCCACGTTATCCACGTCATTAGTTACGCGATTTTTTATTGGTAGACCAACAGGAATAACTTTCCAATTACTCAATTTAGTGAAATAATCAATATATTTATCCTCTATAGTTCTAGAGGTACTCATCAACATAATTTGTATATTTCCTTCAGCAAAAGGATCATCAACATCATCATGTTCTTCCTCTCTAGAAAATTTCGCAATCAATTCATTCAGTTTCATCAGCTCATTTTTTCCAGGATAAATATCCTGAAAAGGGAATTCAACCTCGGGTTTTCTTATCGAATTATAAAAGTATGAAAACACCGCTGCACCCATAACTACGAATTTCATTGCTGGAATCCCCTGTTCATTCGCTACGCCTTCAGCCCATTGCAATAATAAGTCGTAAATAACCAAATCAGGTTTCAGATTTTTCAAGATTTTCGCGAAGTTGGATTTGGACAATTTGAGTGTTTTTAGAACAATGTGATCCATATCGACTGGGATTTCATTCGTCGTAAGTTTAGGTAATTTTGGTAAACAAAGCTCAACCATCTTAATTGAAGCAGAGTATTTTTCAGGAATTTGTTTATTTATAGTTTCTTGACTTATAATTGTAGAACAAATGCGAACAGAGAATCCTCTGTCCGCGAGTTTCTTAGCTAAGTCGAGGAATGGAGAGATGTGTCCATAAGCTAACCACGGAAACATAAGTACCCTCAAAGCGTTACGATGCTTTGGTGGTACTTTTGTAGCCA
Source organism: Solanum stenotomum (assembly GCF_019186545.1). Classification (NCBI taxonomy): domain Eukaryota; kingdom Viridiplantae; phylum Streptophyta; class Magnoliopsida; order Solanales; family Solanaceae; genus Solanum; species Solanum stenotomum. Next base: position 50,971,039 of record NC_064292.1, read on the forward strand.
TGGAAACTTTTTTCCTAAAACAAAAATTCATGTTTTTTTTTTTGAGAGTGAAAGAAGGAAGAAAAATGAGAGGCTTTATTAGAAATAATTAAGAGAAAACAATATTAACGACAAAAATAAGTTTCCTGAGATTTCAATGTATATATGTTGTTGATTTTTACAATAAGAGAAACAAGAAATGCTTTGTAAAACACATCAATATTATTATGGAACTACATATTCGTAAAACACAAAGTTTCACAACTAGTCATTTCGAATGACTCAGTTGATTTAGAGGATGGTCATTTATAAACTACCCCACATGGATGACCTGGGATTATCCTGCTCAATGTCTTTTGTGTCGAGCCTATTGCATAGGGCTTGTACATAGAGGGGGTTTACCCCGTCGTGTGCATAAAGTGTTTAGATCTTATTTTAGATACACTTATATATCTATAGAATAATTTAGTACATTTAAAAAAAATTGATTTCCATTTTTCCAAGAACAAATCAAGGAGAAAATCAACATCAATACCTAATTTCACTTTGAAAGTAGGATTTTAATACGGAAATAATATTCTCAGAACAATAATTAATACAGAAAAAATATTTTCAGTGTCCAAAATTAAATTAAAAAAATTAAAAAATCATAAATTTAATTTAGAGCGAAAAAAAATAGCAATTCATTGAAATTCAATCCGGAGGTGGGTCCCACCCCTCGTTAGGGATGACAGTTGGGGCAGGGCAGGGCACACCCTTATTAGGGCAGGACAGAGAAATAACTATATAGGGCGGGGATGATAAAGATTATTTATTTAAAATACATAACGGGGCTGGGCGGGTAATGGGTTGTTTTTCGGTTTTCTCGCGAATACAAAAGAGTACAGTATATCAAAATAGATTCATATTTCAAAGCATACCAAACATTTTCATCGCTTAGTGACTTCGATACTTGTTGCATTGGAATATATTCCAAAAGCTATACTTTTGGCTTGCCAAATTTCAGAAATACCTCTACTCTTTTGTATTCGCCGAGAAAACTGAAAAACAACCTGTTATCTGCCCTGCTCCGTTATGTATTTTAAATAAATAATCTTTATCTGCCCCGCCCTATATAGTTATTTCCCTGCCCTGCCCTATTAAGGGTGTGCCCTTCCCTGCCCTACCCCAACTGCCATCCCTAGTAAAAATATATATACAGCAAACGAGGTTAAATTTGTACCTTGTGTGCATACCAAGTTTAAAGTTGAAAGAGATAATATTATTGGCTGTTCCTATCTTATAATAGGAAGCCTAACTTTATTTGTGTACAATGTATCTGGTATAAATGTTATTGTTGATACATAACTTTAATTATTTCAAATTTAAATCAGTATGAATCTGGTTTATAATTATATATATGATACATAACTTATATTTCTGATACATAACTTATGTATCATTTATCAGTATCGGGTGAAAAAAGCAATGTATACATGAATTCTAAAAAATCCAAAATTATTATAATTTAAAAAACTTTTGAGATAAAATTAATTAGCGTCCAAACTGTTGCAAATTTTATACTTTATACTTGTTAAAATGTTACACTAACAATCACTCTCACAAACATGTGGATATTATCAAATCTGGCCTTACACCAACCTTTTTTCTTTTTTTGGAGTTATTCAGCCAAACCAAGAGGTTAGGAACTTATTAATATCACCATAATTATTAATTAATATTAGTATCAAAATTATGGCAAAAGAAGGACCACACTTGCTTGGCAATTAAAATTTTGCCAAAATAGAGCAAGGGCTATTTACATCTCTTGTTAATAGTTGCTACAACCTAAACATCTTAACTTTGCATTTCTGATAAAGGGCAACATCATTAATTAGGTCTCAATATGTGAGTCTTCAATCAAGAATTTAGCTTTTAAAAATTAAGCCACTTGTAATTGACTACTAAAGTTCCTCTTCCTAATAGTTATATTTACTTTCTTCTAGAAAGAGCAAGAAAAACACAAGTAAAAGTTGAAAAAGTATTGTATTATAAATAGGACATATCACAGTATTGTTGAGACATTCGAGTCATGAATTCCAGAAACTGAATATGAAAATGCAGCGTAAAACGATCTATTAAAGGTAAAATCATAAGATTTGAAATACTAATATATAAGATAATAAATTTTCAATTTTTTTTTTTTTTTTACTATCTACCAAACTAGACCAAAATAATAATCATTTACATACTCGAAGTTTTTATTTCTTGAAAGATCCCTAATCCCCATCCTGAGGAGTGACCCTCGCCAAATGATCTCATGGATAACGCATCCCATTTTTTAATCTTCTGAAAATAAAAGTCATTCCCCAGAGATAAGGTTCACACAACCTTTTTGTCTTTTTCTTAATAATAAAGTATTTTATGACTAATTTAATATGTGTGCGTAATCAATTACGACACCTTGATACTCACGACACCTTGATACTTAATAGACTCGTTGTATATAAATTTTAGGAATAACAAACATAAAAATTATATTAGCGTTTTATAGCTACAGTTTTGATATTTGTGCTTATGTTTGCTATGGACCATCTGATTTGTATAGATCATAGACATTTGATTTGTATAAAATTACAGTGATTTGTATAAATCGGGCGTCTATGTCTATGAAAATTGTTGTTTTTATATGTAATGTTCTTTGTGTTAGGTTAGAGCGGCGAGCAAGATTAGGAGAGAGAGGAGAGAGGTGAGCGAGAGAGGGCATATAGTGGAGAGAGGTGAATTGTATATGTATATTGGTTAGATAATTGTATATATGTAACTACTATGTATATATATCAATGATTGTGTTTGTATATCTGTATAAAATTTGAATTTGTATACAGTAAAATCGAGTTAAAACATTTGTATTTGTCTATCAAATCTCTCTCGCTTTATACAAACACAAATTGTACATTTTATTTGTATAATTTGTGTTTGTATAAAGCGAGAGAAAGAGAGAGAGACAAAAGAGAACTGAGCAGGGGGGAAATTTGTATTAGTATAATTATAAGTGTATAGAATGGAGAGATTTGTATTTGTATATACAGTCTCTCTCGCTTTATACAATTGTGTTTGTATAAAAGTGAGAGAGGCAAGGGAGAGAATTGAGAGTGGCGTGCGAGGTTCAGGGGAGAGAGGTGAAAATGGCAAAGTGTTTGCTACAAATTAGAATTAAATGAAACTACATCTATGACATTTATTTTGAATTAATAATTTGCTATAATGCACAATTTTCCCTATAAATAAAGCCATAAAATAATATACAACACGTACTCAATTACTAGCTCACAACCAAGTTGAGCACCTAATAATCTATTTACAATGTACGTTGTACGTACTTTATTCGTATCAATTTATGCGATATAATTTGCATTGACACAAAATTTAAGAAAAAAACTAAAAATAAACATATGAGATTTTTTAACAAATTTACCTAAAAATAGTTCTTTTTTAAAGATAATGATACAAAACATACTTGAACTATCACTTTTTTTGCAAGTTTCATATCCCATATATCCTCTATTTTCTTTTTCCTATATAAACTATCATCATCCATGTACTAAAAAGATACAGATCAACTATCCGTTGTTCTCTTTTGCTATTCAAAGGATAGTGATTAATCCAAATAGTAAACATCAATAACTGATAGTTAAGATGTGTTTTAATACATTGATGTTGAGAGTTAAGATAAAAAAAAATGAAACGTTTGACTAAGGTATGATATTGACTTAAAAAACCTCTAATTCAAATATTTTCGACCATTAACTATTCTTTTAATCTACTTAATTATAGTCTTATAGATACTCTCTCTACGCACTAGTAAAAGTTTTTATTACCTATAAAGTCACCTTCTTTAAATGTGCCTAAAACAAACAATCACACAAGTCGTCACTTGCATTAAATTTGGCTAGAAGTCTACATCCAATTATTCTATAAAAGATGGCTACCAGTTACTTACTTTACTTCTGGTAACTATTCTTTCGTCTGTAATCAGATATCTCAGATTTGAACTTTATTGGTACACGTAGTCAACTTTTATCATAAAGTTGTCACACATTTTCGTTTAATAAATAAAGGTAGCCAATGTCACCAACTCCACAAAGAGCTCCTTTCTCATCCTTCTTTCACTTTATAGAAAAACAAGAATTAAGCATACAATGGCTACTTTAAAGGTATTGATGTTCCCATTTTTGGCTTATGGACACATATCTCCATATCTAAACGTAGCTAAGAAACTCGCTGACAGAGGATTCTTGATTTACTTCATTTCAACTCCGATAAATCTCAAATCCATCATCAAGAAAATCCACAAAAAGTATGCTGATTCGATTCAGCTTATCGAACTTCACTTACCAGAATTACCCAAACTTCCTCCTCATTACCATACTACCAATGGTCTCCCACCCAATCTCAATCACATCCTTCAGAAAGCCCTGAAAATGTCCAAACCAAACTTTTCAAAAATCTTGGAAAATCTGAAACCTGATTTGGTGATTTATGACGTATTGCAGCAATGGACTGAACGTGTCGCGAATGAACAGAACATTCCAGCAGTTAAGCTTATAACTTCGGGTGCATCTGTGTTTTCGTATTTTTTCAACATACTGAGGAAACCAGAGGTTGAATTCCCTTTCCCTGCTATTTATCTCAGGGATATTGAGCAAGTAAGATTGAGTGAAATGGTGGCGAAATCTAGTAAATCGAAAGAACCTGATGATGGGGATCTTCTAGCTGATGGAAATATGCAAATCATGTTGATGAGTACTTCTACAACTATAGAAGCCAAATATATTGATTATTGCCTTGAATTGAGCAATTGGAAAGTTGTTCCAGTTGGTCCACCAGTCCAAGATCCAATCACTAATGACACGGACGATATGGAGCTCATGGATTGGCTAGGAACAAAAGATGAGAATTCAACTGTTTTTGTCTCCTTTGGGAGTGAGTATTTCTTGTCAAAAGAAGATATGGAAGAAGTAGCTTTTGGGTTGGAGTTAAGTAATGTTAATTTCATATGGGTTGCAAGATTTCCGAAAGGGGAAGACCAAAATCTTGAAGATGCATTACCAAAAGGTTTTCTTGAAAGAATTGGAGAAAGGGGAAGAGTTTTGGACAAATTTGCACCACAACCAAGAATTCTAAATCATCCGAGTACCGGAGGATTTATAAGTCATTGTGGTTGGAATTCAGCAATGGAAAGTATAGATTTTGGGGTTCCTATAGTTGCCATGCCTATTCATCTTGATCAACCAATGATTGCTAGGTTGATCGTAGAATTGGGAGTTGCGGTGGAGATTGTTAGAGATGATGATGGAAAAATTCACAGAGGAGAAATCACGGAAACTCTTAAAGGTGTCATAACAGGGAAAACAGGGGAAAATTTGAGGGCTAAAGTGAGAGATATAAGCAAGAATTTAAAATCTATAAGAGATGAAGAGATGGATGCTGCTGCTCAAGAGCTAATTCAACTTTGTAGGAATAGTAATAAGTGAATCTTATGATTCAACTAACCAAATAATATTGTATGTGAGGTGTTTTTGTTTGTCTTCAAAATATATTGAGGTTGAAATAATGAGAAAAACATAGAACACCATGTATGATTCAAATTTCCATGTAAGATGCTACGTATGATGCATATATTTATTTGTTCAACTTTATACATGTTTAAGTTTCTACGCAGAGGCCAAATTAAATGCATTTTTATGTATTATGTCTATAATATAACTAGTACAACAATAACAACACCATTCTTTGGCCCAAACATTGTTGGATTGGCTATGTTTATTTGACATAATCATTACATCAACTATAATCAATTAGCATAAATGTCTACCTCAACGGGATTATCTAACAAAGCTATTGAATCAGATGAAAATGTCGTAGAACTTCCCATGATCTGATGGACGATCGGTTGAGATTGAAGAGGCTGAGGAGGTACTTCTAGCACTTCAACTTCGCCTTCAAGCATTTCTACTACTTTACTCATTGAAGGGCGTTGTATCGGATTTGTTTGTATACACCATAATGCAACTAAACTCAGCTTTCTAGCCATCTTCTTTTCATCATCATTCACTCCTTCATCCACCACAATCTCTTTCCCTTTGTTGAACTTATCGTAAATATTATAAGGAAAGTATTGGCTGGAATTCTCTTCATTTGCAACTTCATTTCTCTTCAAGTCCAGCATTTCCATTAGCAGCATTCCGAAGCTGTAAACATCAGCTTTGTACGAGATTGCTCCAATGCTTCTGCTGATCAACTCTGGAGCAACATATCCAATCGTTCCACGAGCAGCTGTGAGAGTCACAATGCTCTTATCTGTTGGGTTTAATTTCGCAAGCCCAAAGTCAGAAATCTTTGGAATGAAATTCTCATCCAAAAGAATGTTGTGTGGTTTGATGTCAAAATGCAAAATTCGTACATCATAGCCTCGATGCAAATACCCGATTCCTCGAGCCACTCATAGAATAATGTCATACTTCCTCTGCCAACTTAACAGAGGACTTCCTTCTTGACTGGTACTGATGTACTTATCAAGTGATCCATTGGGCATGAAGTCGTATACAAGAGCACGCTTTGTTCCCTCAACGCAATACCCCACGAGTCCAACCACGTTGACATGATGAATCCTTCCAATGGTAGCTACTTCATTCATGAAATCTTGCCCATCAGCTTTAGGCTTGCTCAACATCTTCACTGCTGCATCTCTTCCACTTTGAAGCTTTCCTTTGTACACAGTTCCGTAACACCCCTCACCTAATTTCTCTTTGAATCCTCTGGTCATTCTCTTTATGTTGGAGTAATTATATCTGATTGGCATGAAATTGTTTTGTGTTTGCAAAAAGCTTTCAATCGTATCATACATTGACAAATGCCTCCTTTTGAATTTGTACACGAGAAATGCTATTACCAACGGAAGGCCGATCACAAATTTTGCTCCCAAATACACTGCACGTTTGAGAAATCATAGAAAGTAACTTCCCCTTAGGCCAACAAAACATAGAAATGATAAGGAGATAGAAGGCTATGTTTTTAGAAATATTGCTATTAACAGCTTTCTATACTTAACACTATAAGGTACACAATCTTTACTTATATCATCATGACGTATAAAGGATTCGAAGAAATTAGTTTTCACAAATGCAGATTTCTATTAACATCTTTACTAATAATTTTGTATTTCGAATTATTCTATTTTCGAATTTTTGTGTCGTGCTCACTTTTATGCCAGTGAGGCCATTTAAACACATGATCAATGGAATGATAAGTTTTGTGCAGCCAAATAACATACAGCTTAATGAAGGGATGTATAAGTAATAAGAGCTTACTCGGGAAAAGCTGAAGTAGCCCCAGACTGCTGCTCCCTGGTTTGATTAAAGTGCAAAATATTTAGAATGAGAGATCAATGGAGAATTAAAAGCATATGTAGAGAAAAGTTTGAGTACTCACCGAGAATCATTAAAGCAACACCTACAAAGACATGAAGAAATCAAATTGTAGTGAGTGAATCCATTGTTTTCCTAATAAAGGAGAAAATCATATATAGTTGACGTCGTTACTTATCCTTTTTCTGAAACCCCAATATCGATAAGGGAGCTCAAAGCCATAAAGGATTGCCTGATGAAAATCTGAAAGGGAAATGTTGTTCTCTGCATCTTTAATATTAGGCCATGAGGTCAAGCCTATAAACTCCGCTCTGCATCCATCACTCACTTCAGACACTTTCATCCCTCCAATCTTTAAATAAGTGTATCTGCTTATTTTGCAGCCACTAATTTCCACAAATGTCGAAGAATTATTAACAGCAAACGGACAGTTGAACATGAAGATGGGCTCAGCTATTCTAAGCTGTGATGCATAATAGTATGACCTGAAGAAATCACTGTATTCGTGAAAGGTAAACTTAGAAGGTGTGAGAGAACATAGATCATCTGTTTGTAAAGTCGGATCTACCAAGTGAAATGTCTTATTAGCATAGTCGATGCCTTGAACATGCAACTTATTGGAGAATAACCATATAGCTGTTTGGTTACCTTCACAAGCTAATTCAAATCCTGAAAAACGACAATGTTTTGGATCGGTGTTTAAATAAAAAGGGTAGCTTATGTTACGGATATCGCCACAAGCAGAAGGAGGACAGTTGTGTTTGCTCTTCCGAGCAAGGCATGCTTGCAGAAAGATGATTTGAAGGATTAATGAAAAATATTTAAGCTGAGAGTTTCCTTTAGACATTTGTGTATTACTCAGGTTCAGCTGAGACTTCACAATAATTGTTGTTATCATATATAAGAGTAAAAATGCAATTAAACCATCTAGCAAGTTGAAGCTTTGTGGACTTTTCAACTACCAATATTACTCCTTTGGGTCCCAAGCCAATGGAAGACTTGTGCTTGGTCCTTGATGGGGAAGTTGCAATTTGATGAAGGGCCCTCAAGAGGAAGACTTTGACGGTTTACCAATTTATTAGTGAGGGAGATGGAAATGTCATGTTTCCCCCATATGCCAAACACACCTTTTGCTCAAATTGTGTATTTGTGTTGAACAGTTGTGACTTTATATATTTATTTATAGGCATAATACATGAATATGCCTTTTATATTTATGTCCTCCAACTTAGGGTGTGCACTAATACACTTGAACTTGTGTAAAGTTGAACAAAGACACATGCGTCCTACATGACAATTTGGGTCCTATGTGATGTCCTACATGTATTATGTCATGTAGGACTCATAGGGCTGGACATTCGGTAAATTCGGTTCAGTTTTGATTTTTTTCGGTTTTCGGTTCTTGCATAGGTGTACCGAACACCAGACCGAAATAATTCAGTTCGGTTCGGTTTTTGTAGGATTCAAATTTCCTTGTAAGGATGCCACACAGGATGCGTGTGTCTATTTGTTCAACTTTATATATGTTTAAGTTTCTACGCATAAATGTGAGTTGAGGCCAAATTAAATGGCATTTTTATGTATTATGTCTTTAATATAACTAGTACAACCAGGGGCGGGTCAACGTAATCGGAGGCCTAAAACGAAATCTTAATTAGAGGCCTAAAATCTAAATAAACTTCACATGCATTTATTTAAAATTTATTTTTCTTACATTTTTAAATGCAAAGTATTACTTAATATTTTTTTATATATATAAATGATTTATTCGATTTCTTTTTCAATTATTAGTTTTAAATAAGATTTTATTAATTCAACGTTGAAAAATATTATTTTACTCGGGCAATCATTATATGAATTGTTAACATAGTTCTACAAGTAATAAGTTGACAAATTTCAAATAAATATAAGAGTTAGAACCATAGCTTTGATGAAGTTGATAATTTGGTTACCCCACATTTTACTATGGTTGTTGTAATGCTTGAAAATGTAAGAAGAAGTGGAAAAAGAATTTACAATTCAATTTGTTCAACACTTTTCGACTATTAAATGATATTTTTGATAGAATATTACTCTAATTTATCAACAATTTAAAGAAGAGTGTAAAAGGAGTTAAAAAGAAAATAATGTGAGTATTAGTAGAGAGAGTGTAAGAAAATAAAACAATATTTTCTTGATTTGTTCTAGTTGAATGGGGTTGAAGAGAATAAAATAATAATTTTAAATATATACTTTTTATCATAAATAATCAATGTTTTTCTATAAAAAATTAACACATAATTTATTCTTAGTAAAAACTTGAGGCCCCCTAAAATTGGGAGCCTAAGGCCAATGCCTTATTAAACTATACATAGAACCGTCCCTGGGTTTAACAAACCTCAGATAAGATCCCTAAATGACTAAACTATCCCCTTAGTCCTTTTCCTAAATTTCTTTTGTAATTTAATTTCCTTTCTGTTTATATTGAAATGGTTATAAATGTTCTTTTTAATTCTCCAAATTCGTATTGTGTAATTTAATGATTTCACTAAAAAAAATTCTCCATTTTTCTTGACTTTTTTTATTCAAGATAGTTTGTCGATTAACCACTTGAACTTTTTTTTTTTTTAAAAAAAAGCTTTAGGTATTGAACAATTTAAGTAGTCTTAAATCTATGTTAAGTTTAAGATATACTTGACCAACAAAAAATTAGAAATACACCGTGTCATTAATGATCTCCTTCAAAGTGGTACATCACACTTTAAAATTAATAACAATTTTATGTGTATATATATATATATATGTATATTTGACTTAACTTGTTAAATGGAATAGAAAATCCTACAAAAAAATAATATTGTCCGGCAGTTATGTACCTTGACCCAATTACATGAAATTAACAATCTCATAATAACACAAGGGTATAATAGGAAAGAATATTTTTGTAGAGTTTTAAATCAAACACAAGATTACGTGGAAAGTAATGAACTAAACACTTGACACCAAATAATCCCTGTGTAACACCCCGTATCCGAAACAAACCAAAAATGCAAATTTTGAGAAGTTGCAGGTGCAACCCACGGTTGCCATCTATGAACAGTAGGTCTTTTTTTTTTTTTTTTAAAATATAACTTGGGCTTTTATTGAGTGAGAATCAGCAATACAAATAAATGGCAGTGGCCCATTCTGCCTGTCCAAAGGTCCCAACAAAATTAACCCAACAAAAATAAAATAAAGCAAAGCAAAAACACTACACTTTGTGCATCTCTCAGATCCTTCTAGCCAAGCTATGGTTATCTGAAGTGACATTTTCCTCCTTTATTTTGAATTCATCTTTTCTTCAATCCTTCTTTCTTCTTTGTTCCAGCTGTGTTCTTTAGTTGATGGGAATTCCGCTCCTTTAGTATCTTTTTGAGGGCTTCTGTCAAATGAAATCGCCTTCTTTCACTGGGTAAGCTCATCTCGTTCTTGTTTGTGCTATAAAGCCATGCCTTGTAAATATATCCTTTTACTGCCAGTCCATCTAGATAATATTTCACTCTTTTTGGTACCAAACAATGTTGTACATATTAAAGTGAACCACTTAATTTCTATCCTGTCATAATCCCTTATCCTTTGCATGTTGAAATTCTGATGTAAGGGCATTGTAGTTTGTCAACATTAATCAGTCTCTTTCCAGTTGATTCCATCTCTTGAAAGTGAACAAAACTGCAATTACCTTTATCTAATGCTAGATTTGCTATGTAATCTGCAACTTTGTTGCCTTCCCTCATTATATGTTGAAACTGGACCTCTTTGCCTTCCAATAGTTCCCTGACCTGCTCTATCATGTCTGAAATAGACCATGGACATTCCCATTTCATCATTAATACTTGTTGTAGTAGTAATGAATCTGTTTGAATGATTATTCTATGACTATCTGCTTGCTTGCAATGTTTAGCTGCTTCTAAGATAGCTATTGCTTCTGCCTCAGTATTTGTAGTGTCTTCTATCTTCTCTCCTTTCGCATATAGTAAGTCCCCATTTTCATCTCGTAGACAGAACGCATAAGCACTAGCTCCTGGATTTCCTCTCGATGCTCCATCAATATTGTATTTGACCCATCTTATTTGTGGCATGTCCCATTGTACCTTAGTGATTTTGATTACTGCTCTGTATTCCTGTAACTCTCTCACTATTTCTGGCCAAGTATTGAGAAACTTCCTTTTTGGCTTTCGGACCTTTAGTAACCTCAATATGCTTCCTGTAATATTGTGAATACTTCTTTGCCATGTAGTTCTTAGCTCCTCATGTTTTCTAGCGTTCCTTCTTCTCCATAGCTCCCAAATTATAATGCTTGGGATAGCCTTGAAATATGATTGCATCCCTTGTCTCACATTAGCTCCCCACCATTGTATAATACACTCCCTGAGACTAAGTTGTTGGATATTCAAACCTGCAAAAGAAGAAAAGTAGGACCAGGTCCTGTTAGCAAATTCTGATTGCTGGAACACATGGGCCAAAGTCTCTTGGGGGGGATTGGTGCAACACCAGCATCTCTGTCATGCCCCGAGCCTACACCCTGGGCGGGACCGGCACCCGGAGACCATTTCTGGCCCCAAGCGAACCCTTGGCCTGGCTTTCTTAACTCAGCGGAAACCTACCAGAGTCAGTGGTGAGCCTCCTTGCAATTCCGGAGGACTCAATTATTTTGTGTTCTTAGTTTTTGTCTTATTAGGATGTTGTGGGGTCTGTTGAGTAGGTTTCCGCTGAGTTAAGAAAGCCAGGCCAAGGGTTCGCTTGGGGCCAGCAATGGTCTCCGAGTGCCGGTCCCGCCCAGGGTGTAGGCTCGGGGCGTGACAATGGGTCCAACTTGACTCCATTGTTTTGTCATGGATACAAGCTACAATCTCTCAAGAGATACTTCAGGCTATTATTCGTCCTAACAACAGTCTTACTGCTCGCGAGGTGTGGCTACAGATTGAATGTCTTTTCCGTGATCATGCTAGTTCCCGAACTCTCCAACTTAAGGTTCAATTTCATAATCTAAAGAAAGGTTCTCTTTCTATCTCTGATTATGTGCACCGCCTCAAATCCATTGCCGATGCCTTGATATCAATTGGTAATCCTATTTCCGATTCAGATCTTGTTCTCCAAGTTCTTTCTGGCCTACCTTCCGAATATCTCTCTGTTAGCACTTCAATCTCCACTAGAATTCCACTTCCTTCTTTTCTTGAGACCAGATCTCTTTTATTTCTTCATGAGACTCAATTAAATGGTCTTTCCTCTGCCGCATCAGATTCTTCTACTGCTTTACTAGCTAAACATAATTCATCTTCTCAAGGACGTGGACGTGGAAGAAATTCTAATGGTGGTCGTCATGCCAATAGTGGTCGTGGTAGAGGCCGCCACAACAACAACAACAACAACGACTACCATAGAAACTATTCCACTGCTCCTTTCCAATTTGCTCCACGTCCAAATGCTTCTTCCATTCTAGGTCCAGCTCCACACACTAGTCCTTCTTCGTTCTATCCTAGTTATCCAGCAACGCCTTCTCCTTTTCAATGTCAATTATGTTTTCAACCTACTCATACTGCAAGAGATTGTCCATCTCTTGGTTCTAAAACACTCTTTTCTGATCTTCAATCTTTCTCGTCTGCGTATTCTTATGATCCGGTAGGTCATACTCCTTGGTATGTTGACACGGGAGCCTCTTCACACATGACACCTAATCCTTCGCATCTCTCTTCTGTTCAACCCTATAATGGTAATGATCGTGTTATGGTAGGTAATGGTAATCAACTCCCCATCTCTTATACCGGTAATAATACATTCTCTACTCATTCTTCCACTTTCTCTCTAAAAAATGTTTTAGTTGTTCCAACTCTTTCTTGCAATTTATTAAGTGTTCGTAAATTTACTTCTGATAATAAATGTTCAATTGACTTTGATGCTTTTGGTTTTTCAATTAAGGACTTCCAGACGAAGAGAATTCTTCTCAGGTGCAATAGTTCGGGTCCCCTTTACTCTTTCTCTCCATCAACTCCTGCGGTTGCTGCTCATCATGCTTTTGTTGTTTCCCATGCTTCTCCAACTCTCTGGCATCGTCGTCTAGGCCACCCTAGTATATGTGTTCTTTCTAGTCTAGTTAGAAATAATAATTTGCAATGTTCTTTTTCAAAGTATTTAGATTTTCTTTGTAATGCCTGTCAACTTGGCAAGCACACAAAACTACCATTTAAGGAATCTATATCTTCTTCTACTTCTTCATTTGAATTGATTCACAGTGATATTTGGACCTCTCCAATTCCCTCTTTTACTGGTTTTCGTTACTATATTTTATTTCATGACGATTATACTAAATTTACATGGGTGTTTCCAATTCGACGCAAATCAGAAGCATTTCTTATGTTCAAAAACTTTTACTCTTATGTTTTAACTCAATTTTCGGTCAAAATTAAATCACTACAATGTGATGGAGCTGCCGAATACGTCAAACTTGCTTCTTTTCGTGAGTTTTTAAATTCAAATGGTGTTTGTCTTCGCATTTCATGTCCACATACTCACCAGCAAAATGGTAAAGCCGAGCGAATGCATCGCACTATACTAAATATGCTTCGGTCTTTACTTTTTCAATCTTTTCTTCCATCTCAATTTTGGGTTGAAGCCCTTAATACTGCTGTCCATCTCTTAAATATTCTATCTTCTTCCAAGCTCAAGTTTAAAACTCCCTATGAACTTCTTTTTGGTAAACAACCGTCGTATCATCATTTACGTGTATTTGGTTGTTCTTGTTTTCCTAATCTTCGTGATTATGTACCACATAAGTTGAGTCCTCGATCTAAACATTGTATTTTTCTTGGTTATCCTTCAAATTATAAAGGTTTTAGGTGCTTTGATCCTTTAGAAAATAAAGTTTTTATTTCCCGTCATGTTATTTTTAAAGAGGACTCTTTTCCATATCCTTCCTTAATTTCTCAGTGTATATCTCCAAACACTTCCTTATCTTCCTTTAGAAGTCCATCATCACTATTATTTCCTTCTCTCACGTCTCCAAATATTTCTCCGACTTTATCTCCAAATAGAGTTTTCAATTTGCATACTTCTCCTAATCTGGAACACTTTAGTCCCCTGCCAACATATCCCTCATCTTTTTCACCTACTCCAATACGTCCATCTAGTACTTATCCTAATGTAACATCTTCACCGCTGCCAGCTTTTAGTCCTTCTCAATCTAGGACTCAATCTTCTCCAACTCCAGTAACTACTTCTCCTAATTTACAAGGACTCAATCCACGGACAGATCCCTCTGTATCTCAAACGCAAAATGTTTCATCTCTTGATTCTAAAGTACATCCGATGATCACCCGAGCACAATCTGGAAAGCTCAAACCCAAAATTCTTCCTTTATTATTTTCTCAAATATCTCATATTTCTTCTCAACCTTCTCTTCCTCCTGAACCCAATTCATTTTCTGAGGCCAATAAAAATCCAAACTGGAAAAGGGCAATGGCAAATGAATACAATTCCCTCATCGCCAACAACACCTGGGACTTAGTGTTGCCCTCTACTAATGCAAATGTCATTGGTTGCCGATGGGTTTATAAAGTGAAACAAAAATCTGATGGCTCACTTGACCGCTATAAAGCTCGTTTGGTTGCTCAAGGTTATAATCAAAAACATGGATTAGACTACGATCAAACGTTTAGTCCTGTGGTGAAACCAGTCACCATTCGAACTGTTTTTGCTTTAGCGGCGTCCAAAGGTTGGGAAATTCATCAATTAGACGTTAAGAATGCCTTTTTACATGGCACTCTTAATGAACTGGTATATATGAAACAGCCTACTGGTTTTGTTTATCCGCAATTTCCACATCATGTTTGCCGATTGAACAAAGCCCTTTATGGCTTAAAACAAGCTCCACGAGCATGGTTTCATCGGTTCACCTCCTTTCTTGTCAAACATGGTTTTAAAAATAGTTTTTCTGATAATTCTCTCTTTATTTACAAATCTGCTTTGGACATAATCATTCTTCTTCTATATGTGGATGATATTCTTATCACTTCGTCTTCGAGTTCTTTACTGAGGTCTACAATTAAGACTCTTATGTCTGAATTCTCCATGAGAGATCTCGGTCTGGTCAATTTTTTTCTTGGAATCTCTGTCTCCACATGTAAGGGTGGTTATTTTCTTAACCAATCCAAATACATTCATGATCTTCTTAATCGGGCAGGTCTTTTCTCATCTAAACCAGTTAATACTCCTCTTTCTCCGAAATCTCTTATTGATTCTGATACATCTCCTCCATTTTCTGATCCGTCTTTATATCGTAGCCTTGTTGGTGGACTTCAATACTTAACTTTTACTCGACCCGACATTGCCTTCTCTGTTAGTCAGGTTGCTCAGTTCATGCATTCTCCCTTGGACATTCATTTTACTGCAGTGAAACGTATTCTACGCTACTTGCGTGGTTCCATAAATCAGGGTCTATTCATTCCAGGCGGCTCAATTGGTTCATTAACATGTTATACTGATGCAGATTGGGCAGGTTGTCCTACCACCCGCAGGTCTACCTCAGCGTATTGCATCTTTCTTGGTGATAATCTTATTTCTTGGTCTTCTAAGAAGCAAAGTGTTGTATCGCGCTCGAGTGCTGAGGCAGAATATCGTTCTATTGCCCATGGTACTGCTGAGATATCTTGGTTGCTCTCTCTTCTTGGTGATCTACATATTCAGCTATCCTCTCCTTCAACAATCTACTATGATAACATCAGTAGTATAGACTTAGCTCACAATCCTGTTCATCATGCTCGCACTAAGCACATTGAGATTGACATTCACTTTGTTCGTGAGAAGGTTGCTTCTGGTGTTCTACAGGTTCGCTATGTGCCAAGTGCGGATCAACTTGCAGATTTACTGACGAAGTCTCTTCCCTATGCTCAATTTTCATTCTTGCGTGACAAGCTCAACATTTGTCGAGACCCAGCATCGCTTGAGGGGGAATGATTGTCACGCCCCGAGCTTACACCCTGGACGTGGCCGGCACTCGAAGACCATTGCTGGTCCCCAAGCGAACCCTCATCCTGGCTGACTCCAAGCGGAAGACTAACTTAAGCATACAAGAGCTTAAAACTGAATAAGAGTTTATAAACTCAACTTTACAAATCTTTAACTCAAAAGAAAACTCTGTATAATAGAATATATATACAACTCGCCATAAAAGGCAACTTTAGTCTTCAAAACATTTAACAAAATAAATGAAGAGACTTCTGAAACTCTATTGTCTATCTATGAAGCCTCTAACTGATAAAGATGGAAGCCGGGACAAGACCCACGACCTCCTAACAACTGATACAACTGAAAGGTAAATGAAATCCTCCGGAAGCAAAGAGGCTTGTCATAGCTAACTGGAACTCCCGGATGTATCAA
>NC_064292.1:50989795-51005674 GCF_019186545.1 Solanum stenotomum
TCAACAACAAATCCAATCTTTTCTCAAATCATAAAATGAGCTTGGTGTGTGGGGGAAAGGATCAACCCACACTAAAGAACTCACATACCTGATTAGGGATCACCCCCGACGAAAATCCACGACGATCCTTAGCTTCTTCTTCTCTTTCTCCTCTTCTTTTCCTCTTCTTTCTCTCTTATCTTCCAAGCCCTAACTCTCACTCTTACTCTCACTCTTTAAAATGGGACAAAAATGATCCAAACATCAGTCTAACACCTCAATATAACCCAAAGAAATGATTAGGGAAAAGACCAAAATACCCTTAAAATTTTCGGACTAAACAAACTGCACTGTGCGACTGTGCGACTGTGCCGACAGACCAACTTCCAAAGGGCATAACTCACTCATAAGAACTCGGAATCAAGCAAACTCAGCGGCGTTGGAAAGATCATTCCAAGGGCTTTCCATAAATAACTGGAAATTCGCCTAAATCATTCTAAGCTAGGAGTTACGACTGCTCAAAGTTGACCAAAAACTCACTTTTTTTCCATAGCCAAATTTTCCAAATTCTTTCCAAAATGACTATTTCCAATTCAACTCTTCTTGGAACTCAATGTGCTACATCTAGGGATCTTAACTTAACACTCAAGAAATTTTATTCCTCGGAAAAATCTCACTCCACATGAAGGACGGCTCGAGTCTTAGTTCGAAAATTCTCTAGGGTGTTACAATGATAAATATATATGTATAGCTACAAGGATAGTTTAGTCTTTTATATCATATTTACATATTATAAATACCTCGTGTAATTGGTTGATGTACTCATTCAAGATAGTTATTCTTTCAGTCTCCCACCCAATCTCAATCACATCCTTCAAAAAGCCCTGAAAATGTCCAAACCAAACTTTACAAAAATCTTGGAAAATCTGAAACCTGATTTGGTGATTTATGACATATTGCTGCAATGGGCTAAACGTGTCGCGAATGAACACAACATTCCAGCAGTTAAGCTTGTAACTTCGGGTGCAGCTGTGTTTTCGTATTTTTTCAACATACTGAGGAAACCAGAGGTTGAATTCCCTTTCCCTGCTATTTATCTCAGGAAAATTGAGCAAGTAAGATTGAGTGAAATGGTGGCGAAATCTAACAAAGCGACAGAACCTGATGATGGGGATCTTCTAGCTGATGGAAATATGCAAATCATGTTGATGAGTACTTCTACAACTATAGAAACCAAATATATTGATTATTGCCTTGAATTGAGCAATTGGAAAGTTGTTCCAGTTGGTCCACCAGTCCAAGATCCAATCATTAATGACACGGACGATAAGGAGCTCATGGATTGGCTAGGAACAAAAGATGAGAATTCAACTGTATTTGTCTCCTTTGGGAGTGAGTATTTCTTGTCAAAAGAAGATATGGAAAAAGTAGCTTTCGGGTTGGAGTTAAGTAATGTTAATTTCATATGGGTTGCAAGATTTCCGAAAGGTGAAGAGAAAAATCTTGAAGATGCATTACCAAAAGGTTTTCTTGAAAGAATTGGAGAAAGGGGAAGAGTTTTGGACAAATTTGCACCACAACCAAGAATTCTAAATCATCCGAGTACCGGAGGATTTATAAGTCATTGTGGCTGGAATTCAGCAATGGAAAGTATAGATTTAGGGGTTCCTATAGTTATCATGCCTATGCACCTTGATCAACCAATGAATGCTAGGTTGATCGTTGAATTGGGAGTTGCGGTGGAGATTGTTAGAGATGATGATGGCAAAATTCACAGAGAAGAAATTGCGGAAACTCTTAAAGGTGTCATAATAGGGGAAACAGGGGAAAATTTGAGGGCTAAAGTGAGAGATATAAGCAAGAATTTAAAATCTATAAGAGATGAAGAGATGGATGCTGCTGCTCAAGAGCTAATTCAACTTTGTAGGAATAGTAATAAGTGAATTTTATGATTCAATTAACAAAATAATATTGTATGTTAGGTGTTTTCGTTTGTCTTCAAAATATATTGAGGTTGAAATAATGAGAAAAACATAGAATACCATGTAGGATTCAAATTTCCACGTAGGATGTCACGTATGATGCGTATGTCTATTTGTTCAACTTTATACATGTTTAAGTTTCTAAGCATAAATGTGAGTTGACGCCAAGTTAAAATGCATATTTAGGTATTAGGTCTTTAATATAACTAGTACAACAATAACAACACCATTCTTTGTCCCAAACATTGTGGGATTGGCTACGTTTATTTCACATAAACATTACATCAACTATAATCAATCAACATAAATGTCTACCTCAACGGGATTATCTAACAAAGCTATTGAATCAGACGAAAATGTCGTAGAACTTCCCATGATCTGATGGACAATCGGTTGAGATTGAAGAGGCTGAGGAGGTACTTCTAGCACTTCAACTTCGCCTTCAAGCATTTCTACTACTTTACTCATTGAAGGGCGTTGTATCGGATTTGTTTGTATACACCATAATGTAACTAAACTCAGCTTTCTAGCCATCTTCTTTTCATCATCATTCGCTCCTTCATCCACCACAATTTCTTTCCCTTTGTTGAACTTATCGTAAATATTATAAGGAAAGTATTGGCTGGAATTCTCTTCATTTGCAACTTCATTTCTCTTCAAGTCCAGCATTTCCATTAGCAGCATTCCGAAGCTGTAAACATCAGCTTTGTACGAGATTGCTCCAATGCTTCTGCTGATCAACTCTGGAGCAACATATCCAATCGTTCCACAAGCAGCTGTGAGAGTCACAATGCTCTTATCTGTTGGATATAATTTCGCAAGCCCAAAGTCAGAAATCTTTGGAATGAAATTCTCATCCAAAAGAATGTTGTGTGGTTTGATGTCAAAATGCAAAATTCGTATATCACAGCCTCGATGCAAATACCCGATTCCTCGAGCCACTCCTAGAATAATGTCATACTTCCTCTGCCAACTTAACAGAGGACTTCCTTCTTGACTGGTACTGATGTACTTATCAAGTGATCCATTGGGCATGAAGTCGTATACAAGAGCACGCTTTGTTCCCTCAACGCAATACCCCACGAGTCCAACCACGTTGACATGATGAATCCTTCCGATGGTAGCTACTTCATTCATGAAATCTTGCCCATCAGCTTTAGGCTTGCTCAACATCTTCACTGCTGCATCTCTTCCACTTTGAAGCTTACCTTTGTACACAGTTCCGTAACCTCCCTCGCCTAATTTCTCTTTGAATCCTCTGGTCATTCTCTTTATGTTGGAGTAATTATATCTGATTGGCATAAAATTGTTTTGTGTTTGCAAAAAGCCTTCAATTGTATCGTACATTGACAAATGCCTCCTTTTGAATTTGTACATCAGAAATGCAAATACTAATGGAAGACCGATCAGAAATTTTGCTCCCAAGTACACTGCACGTTTGAGAAGTCATAACGAACCATAGAGATGATAAAACAGATGATCAATGTACTGTTAATCTGTGTCCATCCAAATAACATATAGATTGCTAAAGGGATATATAGGAGCTTACTCAAGAAATTCCGAGGTAGCAGCAATAGACTGATCCTCACTGGTTAGATTAAAGTGCAAATAATTTAGAATGAGAAATCAATGGAGAATTAAAAGTATATGTAGATAAAAGCCTTGAGTCCTCACCGGAAATCAATTCCAATAAACCTACAAAGACTGTGCAAAAATTAACTGTAGTGAGTGAATGTTGAGAATATAATTAAATAATAAAAGTGTGCTCTCTCTAAGAGCTTAAGTTTTAAGATGACATGGTGTATCATTGTTTTCCTAGTTTCTTACGTATAGAGGATAGAAAAAAATGTTACCCCACGAAGAATAAGGAAACTCAAATCCGTAGAGAATTGCTTGATGTATATCAGAAAGGGAAATGTTGTTAATATTAGGCCATGAGGTCAAGCCTATAAATTCTGCTCTGCATCCTTCACTCACTTCAGAGACTTTCATCTCTCCAATCTTTAAATATGTGTATCTGCTTAATTTGCAGCCACTAATTTCCACAAATGTCGAATCATTAACAGCAGATGGACATTTGAACATGAAAATGGGCGCGGGTTTTCTATGCTCTGATGCATAATTGTATGACCTGAAGAAATTACTGTATTTGTGAAAGGTAATAAGCATAGAAGATATGAGAGAACATAGATCATCTTGTGTTTGTAAAGTCGGATCTACCAAGTGAATTGTCCGATTAGCATAGTCGATGCCTTGAACGTGCAACTTCTTGGAGGATAACCATATAACTGTTTGGTTACCTTCACAAGCTAATTCATTTCCTGAAAAACGACAATGTTTTGGATCGGTGTTTAAATGAAAAGGGTATCTTATGTTACGGATTTCGCCACAAGCAGAATCAGGACAGTTGATCTTCCAAGCATTGGATGTTTGCAGAAAGATGATTTGAAGGATTAATGTAAAGTATTTAAGCTGAGAGTTTCCTTTAGACATTTGTGTATTACTCAGGTTCAGCTAAGACTTCACAATAATTGTTGTTATTATATATAAGAGTAAATGCAATTATTGAAGCTTTGTGGACTTTTCATTACCAATATTACTCCTTTGGGTCCCAAACCAATGGAAGACTTGTGTTTGGTCCTCAAGAGGAAGACTTTGACGTTTACCTATTTGTTTTATTTAAAAAAGACAGAACGAGGTTTATATTAATGTTTTAGGAAAGGTTAAGGGCACCTAAAACATCCACTAACTCGCGATTATTCGATAATTAAAATATTTGGCTAATTAAATTTAAAATAAGCAACTTATATTTCAAAAAGGTAAAATAACATAAGTAAAATATCATTTTGGCTAAATTCTAGCCAAATTTTCTGGCCAAAAGGATTTTTCCTAATTATATTTACTTTCTTCAAGAAAGAACAAGAAAAACACAAGTACTGTATTATAAATAGAGCATATCATAGTATTGTTGAGACATTCGGGTCATGAATTTCAGAATTTTAATACGAAAATACAACGTAAAATGATTTAGTTTTCAATTATTTTTTTTATTAAAGGTAAAATCATAAGATTTGAAATAATATATAAGATAATAAATTTTCAATTTTTTTTTTTATTATCTACCAAACTAGACCAAAAAAAACAATTTACCTACTCGAAGTTTTTATTTCTAGAAAGATCCATAATCCCCAAGGAGTGAACCACGCCAAATGATCTCATGATCACGCATGCCCATTTTTTAGTCTTCTGAAAACAAAAGTCATTCCCCAGAGATAAGGTTGACACACCCTTTTTGTTTTTTTCTTAATAATAAAGTATTTTTTTGACTAATTTAATATGTGTGCGTAATCAATTACGACACGTTAATTCTATATATATATATATATATAGTTTATTACCATTCTAGCTTTTTTCTCTTAGTATTTCATTATGATTTCGTACCATGAATGCAGCTGACCTATGTTTTGAAGTTGACCTTCTTATTACCCCTAAATTTAATAATTCTTCTATTTGATCTTCAAATTCTCTCAGGTCTTCGTTTGTGGATTCTATTGAAGCAGTTTTAACAGTATACTCTGGGTTAATAATATCAAGTCTGCAAGTTATATGATTGGCTTCCCAGTGCTTCAGGGGTCTTTCTCCAACTATTTCTAATTTATCTAAGATTGAAATTACTTCATCTAAGTCTTTCTGGTTTTTTATGACTCCTATATGTTGTAATCCTTTTCTGAAATTATAAAGTTATGTATTTATCTCTATTAGATCATAACTTTTTTCTATTTGTATATCAGATAAACTTAGTTCTAGTAATTCAATTTCTTTAATTTCTTCCTCTTCCTTGATAACATGTATTTTAGTACAGTTGCATTCTTCCCCTTTATTACATTTTAATGTATTTGTATCATTATTTTTAAAATACCTTGATTTTGCAGGAACAGGTTCTACTGATATGGAGGTTTGTGTCATATTTTTAGAAAATATTACTCCATCTCTAGTAAGGAGACAACTTCCGTTGTTATGTAATAAGAAGTCTAAGCCTAAAACAAAGTCTATCCTAATATTTAAGTCTCTGACCCATATTTTTTCTAATTTATAGGTGGGTTTATAGAAGTCTGCACATGTATTTAGAAAACTTATTTGAGCATTACTAACGTAATGTTTATATATATTTGAAGATTCATCCATTCGCATGGCGCTTTGTGGCTCATGAAATTCTTTTATTATTTCTGAAGGCAGGATACTTCTATTTATTATGCTTTTTGTACATCCGGAGTCTACTAGAGCTAAAGTTTCTATTTCATAATTTTGAATTCTTATTCTTGTTAATATTTTGATAGTATTGATTTTCTTGTCTTCATTACAAATTAATCCTTCAAACGATTTGTAGTCTTCCTTTTCATTTAAGAGCTCGATTTCTTCTTCTACCGTTGAATTTTGGCTTGTTTCTTCTACTTTTTCTTTTCCTTTTTCTAATTTACTTATTCTGTTTTCTAAATTATCAATCCTTTTCTCTAAAGATATTAATGTTTTTTCTTTTGTGATTATTGTCGGGTCTATAACTTTGATGTTAAATATCTTGTCGATGCACATGAGGCATCCTTCTATATAGCAATTCATACATTTAGCTCTTCTATCTTTACTGGGATATCCTGTGCAATTAAAGCATTTTTTACTATCTAAACCTTTTCCTTTGAAAAATAGATGATCGCAATGTATATTGACAAATGTAAAATCTTTGATATTTAAATTCAATTTTTCTAATCCTATTTCATTTATTAAAGTTTCTTCTTCTGAGTCGGACGAATCTTGTTGTCGTCCTTCTAAAGCATCTATACTTATTACTGAATATATACTTTCGTTATCTGACATGTATTCATCTACATTTATCAGGGTTTCTTGGAAATCTTCTATTAGTTGGGAATTTCTTGTTCTACTATTATTTCTACCTGGACAAGTATTGGCTAGATGTTCTTCACTTCCGCATGTAAAACAGGATAGTCTATTTTTATAGATTCTATTATTATTATGCTTTCTCACATGTCTATCTTTATTCAGATAAGGCTTTTTGGCCGTAGATTTCCTTAGATAATATTTTTTCCTTGGTTTGTAGTCTTGGTTATTTTGATATGTCTTTTTGTATTTTAACTATATTAATAAATTAGTATTACCTTTAGGATAAGCAACATAGCACTCACCCTAAATACAAGTAATAATATATATGCCATCTAGAATAAATAAGAAAAGATTTAGGTCATATGACGAACAGATTATAATTAACCAGGAGTATCATTGGTATCTCTTAAGAATAAGACAGAACTATAAAGATATATACGATTTTCTGATAGAACAAAGACAACTATATTTCGAACAATTAAGGTTATTTTCAGATTTGTTAACATCCTCACAAATATTGAATATACGCCAGGAAATAAAACAAATAGATTTACAAATACCAACTATAGGAGCTAGAGTTTGTCACTACATAAAAGAAATTAGAATAGAAACACAAGTTTGTAAAAACAGAACTCTATATTTAGCATAATAGGAAGTATTAAGAGGTTAGAATACTTAGATTTAGAAATAGTTTCAGAAAAGAAATATCGAAGACTAAAATTTGGATCACTACTTAAGTGTAATTTTGTAGAAGGAGACCATATCTTACATAGTGAGAATCAACATTTAAATACTATTACAAATTTAATAATAAATTTAGCAGAACATAGTCAGTCCAACGACATGTTACTTTCTATGCTATGTAGCTCCCACTTTAATGCACTTAATAACTATATATATATATATATGAGTAAATTTTAGGAATAACAAATATAAAAACTATATTAGCATTTTATAGCTATAATTTTGATATTTGCGCTTATATTTGCTATGGAGCGTCTGATTTATATAAATCGGGCATCTATGTGTAAGAAAATTGTGTTTTTATATGAATTTGCTCCTTGTGTTAGGTTAGAGTGGCGAGACAGATTAGGAGAGAGAGGAGAGAGGCGAGTGGGAGAGGGCATAAAGTGAAGAGATGTGAATTGTATAAGTATATCGGTTAGATAATTATATATATGTAACTACTATGTATATGTATCAATGATTGTGTTTGTATATCTACATAATATTTGAATTTGTATACAGTAAAATCAAGTTAATATACAATTGAATCGAGTTAAAACATTTGTATTTGTATATCAAATCTCTCTCGCTTCAAACAAACACAAATTGTACATTGTATTTGTATAATTTGTGTTTGTATAAAGCGAGAGAAAGAGAGAGAAAGACAAAAGAGAACTGAGCAGGGGGAAAATTTGTATTAGTATAATTATAAGTGTATAGGACAGAGAGATTTATTTGTATATATAGTCTCTCTCGCTTTATACAGACACAAACACAATTTATACAATTGTATTTGTATAAAAGTGAGAGAGGCAAGGGAGAGAATTGAGAGTGGCGAGCAAGATTCATGGGAGAGAGGTGAGAATGACAAAGTGTTTACTACGAATTAGAATTAAATGAAACTACATCTATGACATTTATTTTGAATTAGTAATTTGCTATAATGCACAATTTTCCCAATAAATAAAGCCATAAAATAATATACAACACGTACTCAACCAGCTCACAACCAAGTTGAGCACCCAAAAATTTATTTACAATGTACTCTTTACGTACTTTATTCATATTAATTTATGTGATATAATTTGCATTAACACAAAATTTAAGAAAAAAATTAAAAACATACATACAAGATTTTTTTACAAATTTACCTAAAAATAGTTCTTTTTAAAGATAATGTGACAAGAGTACATACTTGAACTATTACTTTTTTTCGCAAGTTTCATATAGTTAAAGATAAAAAAAAATAAAAAATGAAACATTTGATAACTAAGGTATGATATTGACTTAAAAATCCTCTAATTCAAATATTTTTCGACCATTAACTATTCTTTTAATCTACTTAATTATAGTCTTATAGATAATCTCTCTAAGCACTAGTAAAAGTTTTTATTACCTATAAAGCCACCTTCTTTAAATGTGCCTAAATTTTCTTCTTTAGTATTCGAAAACAAACAATCACACAAGTCGTCACTTTGCATTAAATTTGGCTAGAAGTCTACATCCAATCTATATATATATATAAATATAAAGCAGGAATATAAGCTCGTTGATGTGGCACATTTCATAGATCAGAAATAATAGTTTTTTTGTGATTTTTTTTGCCTTTTTTCTCTCATCTCTCTATTTATTTTATTTAAATTAAATCTTTAATAATCTTTAAAGTCATTAAAAAAAATTAAGTAACTGCTAATTTTAAAAAAATACGTAACTGCCAATTAACACACCTCCTTCACCATGAAAGTCCAAAGGACCTCCTTCCTTTTCTTATATATATATACTAGATAATTTTAAGCCCGTGATACGGGCCCAATATAATGAAAGGCCCATTTACGGGTTCAATATTACAATATTATATATATTTATAATAGAAATTTAATTAGTTTTCAAAAAGAAAAATTATTATGACATTTTCAAATAAACATGATACAAATAATAATAAAATATCAGATGCTCCAGTGCTCATTATAACATCATGTCAAACATATATATTCGAATTAAATAATTAATTTAATGGTATTCTTTTTCTATTTTATTTGAAAATTATTCAAGAGAATAGATTAAAATTATTCTCAATATATTAACAATTTCATAAAATATATGAAGCAATAAATTCTACTATTCACCTATAGATTAATTTTGAATACACTTATAAATTTGTTTTAAAGGTGTTTAACAAACAAAAATAACGACCTACTTGATGAAAATTAGAATGAATCATCTCATTATTTACAAAGTGATAAAGGATAAGAAAAAAAGTTATGACTTTATATCTTGTCTTTATATTCATTAAAATTAGGAGAACAATCTAGTATAGTAACAATTTTTTTTTTTCTAAAGTAATTTATATACCCGATGAATGAATGTTGTACCTCAAATAATTAGATGTTAAAAATATTAACAAAAGTTAATATAATTATAGATTGCAGTAATTTATATAACTTGATAAAAATGATTTTAACTGATGATAAAATAATAGTACTTAATAAACAATATATGTTTCTCAATAAATTATATAATGGCATATATGTTCTATGAAATTTTGGGATTATACATAAAAAGAGAAATCAAGTAAATTAGATACTTCAACAAGTATCTTTACAATCCAGAAAGAAAAGCAACACCATGAAATTGAAAAGTCTAAAGAGAACCAAAGAAAATGACATAACATGCTCCGAAATTTTTGAAAATTTTGTTCTTGAAGAGCTTGCTCACTGATTGCATTCCTTATGAATTACGCCTTTGGAGAATTGCAATTGTGATTGATATTAGATTTAACATATTAACTGGTTCATTATCATATTCATTAGAATGTTTGAAAAATGTGGATCAATTGAATTTTGTTGAAAATTTGTTATATGGACAAGTTCCAGAACTGATGTGTTCACTAAGAAATAATGAATTATACTTTTGTCTTATAATTGTTTTACAAAAGTAGGGCCATTAGGGAATAGATGAAAAATGAAGTTCTTAATGTTGAAAAAATTGTGTTATTAGTCTTCCTAATAAGAGATTTATACTGAAGTGTGTAATATTTCGAACTATTTAATTTTCTTGTTATCATTTTTGGTAGATTTTTGTTAGCGTAAAATTACATTTTTACCCTTGATCCTAACATAATTCACTTAATATATAAAAAGATGTTTCTAGAATTATTTACTATCTTTCTTAATAGATTTTTGTTAGAATGAAATTATATTTTTACCCTTGGTCGTCCTACATATTATTAATTTTTATCACACTTATTTCTTTTCAAGTATATTAATTAGAGCCAAAATAAAGGTGAAAATAATTAATTCATAATGAATTTTTATATTAAAGTAGGCATTTTTGATAAGCATAATGAATAGAAAAAAATATTAAGCATTAAATTAACGTAATGGTAAAATAGAGTAATGAATAGATATTATAATAACTCACAAAAGAAAAGAAAGTGAAGTAATAACAAAATAAGTTAATGGTAATAACAATAACAAAAGATGTTTCTAGAACTACTTAATTTTCTTGATATCATTCTTGGTAGATTTTTGCTAGCGTGAAATTACATTTTTATCCTTGATCATAATTCACTTAATATATAAAAAGATGTTTCTAGAATTATTTACTATCTTTCTTAATAGATTTTTGTTAGAATGAAATTACATTTTTACCCTTGGTCGTCCTACCACTTTACTCTTCTATATAATAGAAATATATATATATATATATATATACTAGATATAGGACCATGGGGCCCAATATATATTATTTTTTTATTTTCATTTATGTCATATTATGGAATTTGAGAAGTTATTGAAATTTTTATATGATTTTAAAAATATTTTAAATTTTTAGCTATTGTGATTTGTAGTACTTTTTTTTAACATAATTTTGAAAAAAATATTTATTACTCTGTTTGTTCTAATTTATGTGGCACACGCAAAATTTCAAATATTAACCATTTTTTATGTCTCTTTAATATGTTGTTAATTATTGTATTTTATAATACATTTTGAACCTAATTTTTTCATAATATCTGTTATTTGCCATGTCCCAATTTATGTGGCATTAATTGATAGATTTGTTGGAGTCGAGAAATTTATTTTGTTAATTATTGTAATTTACAATTTCTTTTTCGTCAATTTCAAACAATATATGTTGTTAATTGATAGAATACTTTTAATGTAATTTTTTTTAAAAAATATGTGTGACTGTCCATGTCCCAATTTATGTGGCACATGTAAAGTTTTGACAATTAACTAAAATTTTAATACATTTAAAAAAAAAATTTAAGTTGTTAAATTTTAAGTAATTTAAATTGTTGTATTATTTATTACAATTTATAATGCTTTTAAAGTAGTTGAAATATTGTACTATTTATTATGATTTATAACACTTTTTTTTTTAAAATTTATGTCATATTATGGAATTTGAGAAGTTATTGAAATTTTTATATGATTTTAAAAATATTTTAAATTGTTAGCTATTGTGATTTGTAGTACTTTTTTTAACATAATTTTGAAAATAATATTTATTACTCTATTTGTTCTAATTTACGAATTTATCAATAGGTAATGTTGCACCAATGCCCAACCAAAGGGCGACTGCGGTACCAATCAAAAAGACAGTCGTCGCTACTGGACGGCGAAATGGATTTTGGAATTTATTAACATTCTCTAAAAAAGGTACTGTTAATAATCCCGCAGGTACTAAAACCATTAAAAGAACCCTCAATAATTTATTGGGCACTGTACGAAGTATTTGAAATACAGGAAAGAAATACCATTCAGGTAAGATTTCCAAAGGGGTTGCAAATGGATCTGCCGGTTCACCAATCATTGATGGTTCTAAAACGGCTAAGCCTACATTACATGCAATAGTACCTAGAATTACTACTGGAAAAATATATAAAAGATCATTGGGCCATGCGGGCTCACCGTAATAATTATGACCCATACCCTTAGCCAATTTAGCTCTTAATACAGGATCATTCAAGTCAGATTTTTTTGTTATTGGGATAGGTGAATTCTTATAGATCCATCCCCTGAGGGAACTGGACATGATAATTTTTAATCATCCAGCTCGAGCAAGAATAAAAAGAACCAAACGAATCCATATATCCATATAAAATATCTATATGGTGTGGCAGATGCAGAATTTCAAATATTAACCCTTTTTTATATGTCTCTTTAATATATTAAGTTGTTAATTATTGTATTTTATAGTACATTTTGAACCTAATTTTTTAATAATATATGTTATTTGCCATGTCCCAATTTATGGGCATTAATTGATAGATTTGTTGGAGTCGAGAGATTTATTTTGTTAATTATTGTAATTTATAATTTGTTTTTCGTCAATTTCGTCGATTATCTTTTTTTATTAATTATTGTAATTTATTGTTTCTTTTTCGTCAATTTCAAACAATATATGTTTATCATATAATCCATTTTATGTGGTACCAATAGAATTTAGAGAGTCAATTAAATTTTTTATATAAGTTTTAAATAATTAAGCTATTAATTATTGTAATGTATAGTATTACTTATATTATTTTTAAATATATTTAAATATTATATGTTAGGTTTTATATCCTAATTTATATGGCATTGATAGAATTTAAAGTGTCAAATAATTGTTAATTATTGTAATAGATAATATGGAGTATTTAAGTCCTTTATAGTATAGTAATTAATATATAATATGTAGTATTTAAGTGTTATATTATGGAATTTGAGAAGTTATTGAAATTTTTATATGATTTTAAAAATATTTTAAATTGTTAGCTATTGTGATTTGTAGTACTTTTTTTTAACATAATTTTGAAAATAATATTTATTACTCTCTTTGTTCTAATTTATGTGGCAGATGCTGAATTTTAAATATTAACCCTTCTTTATATGTCTCTTTAATATATTAAGTTGTTAATTATTGTATTTTTTAGTACATTTTGAACCTAATTTTTTAATAATATATGGTATTTGCCATGTCCCAATTTATGTGGCATTAATTGATAGATTTGTTGGAGTCGAGAGATTTATTTTGTTAATTATTGTTATTTATAGTTTCTTTTTCGTCAATTTCAAACAATATATGTTGTTAATTGATAGATTTTTTGGAGTGGACTATTTTTTTATTAATTATTGTAATTTATTGTTTCTTTTTCGTCAATTTCAAACAATATCTGTTTATTATATAATCTATTTTATGTGGTACCAATAGAATTTAGAGAGTCAATTAAATTTTTTATATAAGTTTTAAATAATTAAGCTGTTAATTATTGTAATGTATAGTATTACTTATATTATTTTTAAATATATTTAAATATTATATGTTAGGTTTTTTTATCCTAATTTATATGGCATTGATAGAATTTAAAGTGTCAAATAATTGTTAATTATTGTAATAGATAATATGGAGTATTTAAGTCATATATGTAGTATTTAAGTGGAAGGTGGTAGGGCCCACTTATATAGTTTGATAAATATATTGGATATTAATAGTGATTTATAGTATAGTAATTAATAATATATAATATGTAGTATTTAAGTGGAAGGTGGTGGGGCCCACTTATATACTTTATAAATATATTGGACATTAGTAGTGATCTTATTGGAACATTGGTAGTCATTCCTAGACTCTTCTATAATATATATAGTAATACATTTTTTTAAAAGAAAAATATTTAATGTTGAGATTAATAAGGATAGTTACAAACCACCTTATCTCTAAAAAAGAATGCCATTGAGATTAATAAGGATTGTTGCAAATCAGCTTAACTCTAAAAGAAATACTGTTAAAATTAATATATTTTTATTAATTAATATAAAAGGTTTAAAAATCTCTAAATTAATTGAGAAGTAAAGATTACACGAAGGGGAGAGAAATAGGAGGGTAGGTTAGTGCTGAGAAAATAGGCAAATTACTTTTATTGGAATGATGTTGTAAAAATATTTAATATTTAAATATTATTTTATAGCTATACCAACTATACTTTTAGTTTTATAATATATTATGTTGAAATTTCTATTAATTTTATGATTATTTTACCTTGATCAAACATTAAATGCTTTAAACATTCTTACAAATTCAAATATTGCAATTTTCAACTTAAATTAATGTTGTGAATAGCCTTAAATTTGATAAATAACTTATAATTGTGATATTGTTCAGGATAGAATTTAATGCTTCCAAAATATAGATAAATATTATTTATCCTAAATTTAATATTTTAAATTTTATTTCTTATAAAATTATTAATTGTCCATTTAATAATTTGTTTAGAAATGGAAAGATAATGGGAGGTTTTAATAAGTCTAATCTCTCTCTCTCTCCCTCTCTCTCTCTCATTTAATAATTTGTTTAGGTTGTGTTGGTATGCTGATAGGATGTTTCTTATGTTTAGACTTGTTAAATAGTTGGAGACTTGTATTGACTTTAGAAGCTCTTGTACTTATGACACTAAATCTTGGGGTGATATTTCAATTTTTTTGCATTTTATTATAACGGACTTAGTATTTGAGATATTGCTTGCTACTTACCTTTCCACAATTTAAGTTGAATTGGTTAACTTATTGGGTTGACTTACCTATCGGCGGGGAACATAGGTGTCATCACGACTTGTCAATTTGAAACCTTGAATTGGACTCTAATTTTAGTAAAAATATAAATATAATTTGTAAAACATATTGCAACCTCTTTAGCACACTCCTCTCTAGTTCAAACTTACAGAATAAAACGATGTTCATTTAATCAAATAAAAATTCATGAATAAGGATGCACAAAATTAAGTTTGTTCTGAATTATTGAAAAAAATTCCGCAAACGCTATTTTTTGTTATATATATTATGCTAATTTTAAATTTATTTTATCTATATAATTTTTTTTTTTATTGAGATTGATAAAGATAGTTGTTAACCACCTTATCTTTAAAAAAGAATGTATATAAAATTAATTTTTTTATTGATAAGTACAAAATGTTTAAGAAATTTATAAATTAATTAATAAGTAAGGATTACATGAAGTGAGACATGGATGGAAGGTGGTGATGGTAGTAGTAGTACATGTCTCTTAAGGAGGTTCACCAATTAAAGTCTTAATTTTCTTATGTTATACAAGAAAAAAATAACAACAGTGACTTTACACAAGATCAATTTTTACATATAAATTAATTAAAACTCTAAAGGGAAATAATATTCCATCATAATAGTAGTAGTAGTAGTACATGTCCCTTAAAGAGGTTCGCCAATCAAAGTCTTAATTTTCTTATGTTATACAAGAAAAAAACAACAACAATGACTTTACACAAGATCAATTTTTA
>NC_064292.1:51007316-51029271 GCF_019186545.1 Solanum stenotomum
TTTTTTTATTAATTATTGTAATTTATTGTTTCTTTTTCGTCAATTTCAAACAATATATATTTATTATATAATCCATTTTATGTGGTACCAATAGAATTTAGAGAGTCAATTAATTTTTTTTACATAAGTTTTAAATAATTAAGTTGTTAATTATTGTAATGTATAGTATTACTTATAGTATTTTTAAATATATTTAAATATTATATGTTAGGTTTTTTATCCTAATTTATATGGCATTGATAGAATTTAAAGTGTCAAATAATTTCTAATTATTGTAATAGATAATATGGAGTATTTAAGTCATTTATAGTATAGTAATTAATATATAATATGTAGTATTTAAGTGTTATATTATGGAATTTGAGAAGTTATTGAAATTTTTATATGATTTTAAAAATATTTTAAATTGTTAGCTATTGTGATTTATAGTACTTTTTTTTTTTTACATAATTTTGAAAATAATATTTATTACTCTATTTGTTCTAATTTATGCGGCACACGCAGAATTTCAAATATTAACCATTTTTTATATGTCTCTTTAATATATTAAGTTGTTAATTATTGTATTTTATAATACATTTTGAACCTAATTTTTTAATAATAGCTGTTATTTGCCATGTCCCAATTTATGTGGCATTAATTGATAGATTTGTTGGAGTCGAGAGATTTATTTTGTTAATTATTGTAATTTATAGTTTCTTTTTCGTCAATTTCAAACAATATATGTTGTTAATTGATAGATTTTTTGGAGTCGACTTTTTTTTTTATTAATTATTGTAATTTATTGTTTCTTTTTCGTCAATTTCAAACAATATATGTTTATTATATAATCCATTTTATGTGGTACCAATAGAATTTAGAGAGTCAATTAAATTTTTTATATAAGTTTTAAATAATTAAGCTGTTAATTATTGTAATGTATAGTATTACTTATATTATTTTTAAATATATTTAAATATTATATGTTAGGTTTTTTATCCTAATTTATATGGCATTGATAGAATTTAAAGTGTCAAATAATTGTTAATTATTGTAATAGATAATATGGAGTATTTAAGTCATTTATAGTATAGTAATTAATATATAATATGTAGTATTTAAGTGGAAGGTGGTGGGGCACATTTATATAGTTTGATAAATATATTGGATATTAGTAGTGATTTATAGTATAAGAATTAATAATATATAATATGTAGTATTTAAGTGGAAGGTGGTGGGGCCCACTTATATATTTTATAAATATATTGGACATTTGTAGTGATCTTATTGGTACAATGGTAGTAATTCCTAGAGTCTTCTATAATATAGTAATATATTACCCTTATATAGAAATGACACTTAAAAAGGACCAACACTGCATTATTTGATTGTACTAAAGGCAGTACTAATTGTACATTTTACAAAGGACCAACACTGCATCTTTGCATTGTACTAATGGTAGTGCTAATTGTACATCAAAAAATAAAGACACTTTCTCTAGAAGTTTCTTGCTATATCTGCCAAATTTCTAACCCTAATTTCTCTCCTCCTTGCTAAAGTCGCAGTATTCTCTCAACTCTTCCTTCTACTTCTGACCTCTTCAATGGCGAATCCATATGCTCCTTAGTTTTTCCTATTTCTCTACACACTTTAAATCTCTCTCTGAAGCTTTGTTGAAGATCTCTGTTTGTTTCAGACGAGCTGCGCAGGTACTTGTTCATGCTTTAAGTTTCTGTCCTCCTTGGTAAAGTCGCTCTATTCTGTCAACTCTTCCTTCTACTTCTCACCTCTTCGATGGCGAATCCATCTGCTGCTTAGTGTTTTCTGTTTGTCTACAGAGTTAAAATCTCTCTGTTAAGCTTTCCTGAAGATTTCTGTTTGTTTCGGACGACCTGTGCAGGTATTTCTTCATGCTTTAAGTGAAATTTACATGTTTGCTCCATCATTTGCTCTTTCTCCCATTCCTAATTTGTCTTCTGTTTTGCTCTTTCTCCGATTCCTAATTTGTTATGATATGATTCTTATATCTACTGATTTTATTGATATTAATATTTAAAAACAACTTTGTTGCTCTGATCGGGTGAATTCTTTGGACATCTGCAACAACAACAACATCAATTGCTCCTCAATCCTAGATTAGGCTGCTAGCATATATCTTAAATGATTTTATTACTAACTACTTATGAAATGTCTCTTAGTCTTGGCATTAATTTGATTATATTAAACCATTGATGTTGTAGCGCACTTCAAATATGGACACCAGAATTGAAGTTCACTGCTATCTTTCTCTGTAATTCCTAGTGTTGTCGTTAATGGACGGGTCAATTTTTCTATATTGTCGCAATATGCGGAAATATGAGGTAAGATCCATGTTCGACATCTCTGTTTCATGTCATTTGTTCAACTTCTTTAGGGTTAATTTGTCTGCCTTCACACACTTGCTCCTAGAGGCATTTACATGAGCTATTTCTTTTTCTTCCGATGACATAGCTTCTATCTTTGAAATTTCTCCAATCATTGGTCTTCCCATGCAGTGTTAAACAATTGAGGTGAGTATCTCCTCTCTGCTATTTGATTTCATTTGTTTTTCTTTTGTCTTTTGTGTCGGTCAGTTCTGCCGCCTTCATTGCTCCAATCAGATTCAGAATTTTGAGTACGATAAAATATAGAAAATTTAATATAAAACTCAATTAATAATTATTGATAGGGGGACTTATACCTCTTCACAGGAAAGGAATAGAACATTAGGTGGTATTGAATTTTCTGACGGATTTTGTAGGAGTAACATTAGTACTGGAGAAAGTGACAGGAAATTTGTATCAAAATTCTTGTTCTTTGTTTTAATTAATAGGTTCGGTCTCTTGCAATCATCGATTTGCTAATCTCTATTATCTGTAAGACAGCAAAGACATGTATTATGTATCGATCCTTGTTTATGACATGCTCAACTGACTTGATTACTTGAAGTTTCGTATCATTGAAATATATGATTTGTAATGTTGTAAAAAGATATATTCTAGGCTTATGTTTACAAAATCAAATTTCTCCACTTTTCAGTTTCATGTTGTGGCATTAGAATTTATGTTCCTTAATCTCCTGAGGTTTCTTCACCATTTATTGGATCCTAGCTTTGACAAGCTTTCAATGATAAAATTTGAAATTTCCAAGGTAAAATAAGCCTGAAAACTTTTCTTTTTCTCATGTCTGGTACATACTCTACGATATATATATCTCTTTTTAGATATTGATCAGTTCATAGATATGTTGATGTGATTACTGTGATAGTATCCCAGGAACCATGCTTGTCATTATTAGACCTCTATTTGAAAGTATGACTTGCAATATATGAAGTAATCAAATAGTTTATATAGCTTTCTTACTCTTAATGCTTTGAATATTGTTTTGAGAAATGGATTTTGGGCCTAACTCAACTCCAAAAGCTAGCTCTTGAGGGAGATAGCACAATTCGCACAATTCCATATAAGGAGACCACTCATCTCTTCTTCGATTCGATGTGGGACTCTTCAAACTCCCATCTCACGTCCAATATTTAATATGGGGCCCAACATCAACAAGTGCCCTGCTTTGATACCATATAAAATTAGGTTTTGGGCTTAACTTACACCTCAAAAGCTAGCTCGAAGCAAGAATTGTTCAAGCATTGTGAGAATCTCATTAATGGTTAATGTGAGACTTTCTTCATTCTTCAATATAATGAATAGATCTGAGGTAATACTTCCATAACAAAAAATAATGCATTT
Organism: Solanum stenotomum; assembly: GCF_019186545.1. NCBI lineage: Eukaryota > Viridiplantae > Streptophyta > Magnoliopsida > Solanales > Solanaceae > Solanum > Solanum stenotomum. The sequence continues at coordinate 51,011,057 of NC_064292.1, forward strand.
TCAAATGGAGCAGCATTAGAGTTCTTGTACTTGTTGAAAACATGTTGGTACACAAATGAACCTTACATTTGGGATGAGACATTGTACAAAAACTGAAGTGAAATCTTTAGCTTTAAGAAAGGAAATTATGTTCAATAGATGAAGATGGACATAAGGCTTGGAAAACTGCAAAATACATACATTATATAAACATAAAAATGCTTAACGTTTTAAAGTATTTTTAGAGAATAAAAGAATAATGAAAAATTTCTATGTTTTAAAATATTTTGCAGGAAAATTGAGACATGGTTAAACCAACAAATCATGTCTATTCTGGAGATGGTCCTGACTACAATATTGAAGTCATTGATGTTTATGATATTGTGTTGTGCAGATTAAATTGAACGTAACTAACTAACTAACTGATCGGCAATGCAGTGATAAATGATGAGAAAAATACCAAAGGGATGTGTGGGTGTTTCAGCTAATAATGCCTTCATTTCAGATGAAACCTCCTCATATCTAATCCTGAGATTCTACAACTTTTCATACATGCGATTACACAATCAGACGAACGATTGTAATGTGGCTGTAGGTGCGGTTAGAACTGATATTGATTGTCTGTGTTTGTACCTTATCATTAACTTGAGCTAATTTGCGCAACAATTCCGCTGGCTCTCAATTATTTATCGATTAATCTAATTTTATGTTATTTTTATTTTGCCTTTAGGTCAATTTTCCATTGGATTGGTTTGAATTTTCTTTCAATTTTGTTGATTTCTTGGGTATTTAGGGTTGTTATACCGTTGCATGCACTACATTTTAGAGTTCATTGTAATTTGTAGCACTGGCCCTTTTTCTCCTTCTCCTTTCCGACTTGTCTATTTGCAAATTTGTATTTAATATAATAATTTCTCCTATTCAGGTCTATTACTTCAAGGAGATAGGGGAGAATTGCAAGCATGAGATGCTGGAATGGAGCAGAAGCTTGAAATTCAAACAATCTATCAAATTTTTATATCGTTATACATCAGGTATACCGACCTCAATTTTACCAAATCAAACCAAGAAAATATAGGTTCTACCCATTTTGATTCGATTTCTGATTTACCGACTATGAATTTCTGATTTGAGTAGAGATTGCAACACTAAATTCCTTATAGGGTGAGTTCACAATTTTGCGGTCTACATGAGTTACATTCTGCTACCACAACAATTAGTCTTCTATTTTTTCTTCAACACCCATCCTTTTATCTAACTCTGTTGGAGGCTAATGGAGATAAAACAAACAACAAACTACCTTAAGTTGATGACATGATGGTTAACCTTAAAATACACATATCTCTTTTTTTGGAAATTGGCACGGACTAGCACGAATCAGCAGGCAACTTGGTAAATTATTTTTTGTCATTGATGTTATCATAAACAAAGTCGTGAGATCATATGAATGGATTGTTGGTGTTCTGTGGTAATAGGAAGTTCTACTTTAAAGTTTACAGGCTAGCTTCCTGGTACATATGAATGACAAGACTCAAATCGGACATAGAAGACGGTCTCCATGTTCTAAGGTATGAAACTTACCTTTAATATGTCTCTCATTTTTCTTGATTTTGGTGTCTCTGTATTATTAGATAATATAATGTATCACCTGAAAATTGACGAGGGTCATAAATGTCTAGCATGTATTGTTTGCATCAGACGGTTTTGGTTGAGCTTTAGTGGTGGAGTAGCAATTCTATTCTGAATTTATTGCCTTTAAACCTTCATGCTCTGGAATTCTGTAGATCAGGTGAACCTCAATAGGGATCCTCTCTTTTCCTGTGAGACATTTTTGTTTTTGAGCCGGTCTCTTTTTCTCAATCTGACCATTTATATCTACTGATTGTTGAACCCAGAATTTTTTAAAAAAAAAATATCTATTGATTGTGTTCGCCATTTTTAGAGCTACGCCTTTATGCATTCTAAGCTAACATAATATTATGTGTTAATTACTGCCACCATCTTAATGGTTTAGTGGGAGAATTCTTCGTTTTGCCTGCGTGATTATCCCGATTTCTCACATTTGTTTACTTTCTCACCATATTTTTGTCGCTACTTTTATTTTGGTCTCATGTTTTTCATATGCATTAGTTAGATCTGCTGATTTAAGCTGATATGATATTGTAGCTTTCTTTGGATGAAGTTCATTATTTTGACAGTAGTTGATTTATATTTTCTGTTAGTAGAATTCAAATATATTACTAAGTTGAGTTGTAAATTGGCATTATGGAACTACTGAATTCTGGAACATATATTCCTGCAGAAATATGCTTGCTCTTCAATATATATTTTTGGAATATACTAAGATATATGAGATACAAATTCATTACAAATACGTAAAACTCTACGCAAGAACACTAGCCAAATATCAATATTCATGTTTTTAGTAATAGGAATCTCTATATCTAGACAACAAGACACACTTCTCTGTTACGACTACAGTTGTTTGGCTCTGCAATTAGTTTCAACAAACCTGCACATTAACTTAAGATGCTATCTTCCTATTGCTTAAATGTCTCTCAAATTAGTAGCTCTTGCCGCTTGCTTCCCCCAAAGAAAACCATTGTTGATGCACCACTTTGACAATGTAATAGGAGTGCAGCAAACGAAATCATTATCAAAGTTGGATAGGCTATAGGCAAGTTCTTAAGTAATTGAGTCTATTCTCCAGATTCGGGTCCCTTTGGAGGATGTGGAGTAGGCGGGGGAAGATGTAGCAACATTATATAAGGAAGAGGCTATAGGTGAAAACAAGATATTTCATAAGCTTAGTTTCTTTAATTATCTCACCAATACATTTGACTTATCATGTGACCAAGGAAAATATAGAAATTTTTCCTTGTAAGATGATGTTGTCATAACATAATTGCACATAATAGGAGTCACACTATAATAGCATCCTGTAACTGTATACTTTTTGGGTTTTGTATTATGGTTATGATTCTTTACATTTATCTTATGCTTACATATCTAACACCATCAGGTGTTTGAACAAGTCCAGTTGTTAAAAAGTTAAAATTTCTTTGGCATTGTTGAAAATTGAGCAGAAAAATTTCAATTTTATATTACTTTTAAGTTCTTCCATATTGATTCCCTTAAGTTAAATTTAGTTATTTTTACAATAAAAAAGTTAATATTGTGCTTGCTATCACTAAATAAATTCAGCGTCTGAGAAAAAAAGAAGAAGAAATTAAGAAGAATATGGAGAAATGATCTTGGCAAAAGGGTACTAACAGGAGAAGCTTTACAAAGAGTTTAATGGTAAGTTGTTTCTGGCATGCACAAGGAATCATCTATATGGTTTTATTTTATGCTCTATAAATATGAAGGTGTTATGTAGTAGCTAAAGAATGATTTAGTTTTTGATGATGTTTTGCCGCATATCTTTATAATATATTAGTTGTCTCTATATTTAATGAAAACTCATTAGATGTTAAAGAATCTGTTAGAACATAAAATCAGTGAACAAAAACTCCTACAGTAGTGTTATTTTTTGAGTCTTCTAGGCTATTTCATATGTCTTAAAAATGTTCCCTAAGTTCCAAGAGTTGTAAGTTGTTCGATCTGATAAGTCTCTTCAAGTACTAATATTATTGACAGAAAGGACAAGGTCAGACAACTGACTATATGTGATCTCATGATAAATGACAAGAACTAACAATGAAATTCATTGTAGATGGTGTATTGCCGAAACAAAGATTGTAGGTAAAGTCACATACTGATCATACGAAAGCATTTACTACTTAAATATGACAAAATGAGGATATTAAATTTAATACGATCAAAATGTAAGACAATATAAAGGAGGAAATCAACTCCTAATTTCCAGTTAGTAGGAAGATTCCTTGAAAGATATTCAAGGGTTTGATGACTTCTTCAAATACCTAAGTTATAATATATTAAGGGAAGAAGTAGTTTCTACTTTCCTTCTACAACTCAAAGTTACTTTTCAGTGTACTTGATGTTTTCTATTTTTGTAGCAATTAAAGTTCCTTTTATTATGAATAATGATTGGTGAAGTTTCTACAGAAGAGAATCAAGTATAAATTATGTTCTCTGCTTTTTGGTTGTTATGACATTTTCAATTCAAATAATTCCACAAGCAAGTTACCAAAGGTATTTACACAAATGGATCTGTGAGTGTGATTTCTGTGAAATGCATTTGCACTATTTATTTAATGAGACATTTACCGAGCCTTCTTCATAGTAGTATTTGATTTGAGTAATGTGAACAAAATATTAAGGAAGATGATAAGTTTATACCGTTACAATTAAGGTTTGCTTATTGTGCTTCAGATTCTTTGTCAAAATCTTAGCTTGTGACAACAATGCAGGGAGGACTTTTGAATGGATGGATTTTTCTTTGCATCAACTATAGAAGATTTATTTAGTTTTTGAGTTCCTCTTTATTTAACTAGAACTACAGTGATTACAATATTCAATTTTTACATGTTATGTATTATGTAATGACAATTAAAATGTTTTTGATACAAGTGTTCAAAAGTCTTTTTTTTTGCATTGGAAATTAAAAAAAGGTCAAAAATACACAAATATACGTGTTGGGCCCGTGCTGGCACGGGCCATGCCCATCTAGTCTTATTTAGAAGTGAGAGTTGGAAAGGACCAACATTGCATTAATACTCTTGTACAACATGCATACAATTTTGTACATTAACTTTTCATTGCATTAATTAGTTGTACAATGTGCAAAAACAATTGTACATTAATAGAAGGACTAACACCAAGGACTAACATTGCAATTATTATTATTACTCATTAGTCCTTATTAGAATGATTATTATTATTACTCATTAGTCCTTATTAGAATTATTATTATTACTCATTTGGCTTCATCTACTTCTACTTTTTCTACACATATTTTTCTTTAATAAAATAATTATTGCCTCCATTTTTTTTTTAATTTTTAACATTTATTTTTAATTTTAAAACATTGGAAATTTTATGTTAAAAATTTAAATAATAGAAAAAATGATTTATTTAACTTTTATCATCATCAATACAACTAATTTATTTGACGTTTTTTCTTAATCTTCATCTCATCATTAATGTTATTTATATAATTTTCTTAAATCACTTATTTTTTCTTTTTTAACTCTTTTTNGGTGTTCACGAGACACAATAGGGATGACTTAGAGTGTTTAGTTGTCAGTTGAGACCAAGTTAAGGTTTCAGTTGGAGTGTTTGGTAAATTGCCTAAACTCGAGTCCCTTAAACTATCATATAATGCCTACAAAGGAGATGAGTAGGAATTAGTTGAGGAAGGATTTCCTCACTTGAAGTTCTTGCAACTGAAATATTCACAAATCCAGTATTGGAGAGCCACGAGTGACCACTTCCCTTGTCTTGAACGACTATTTCTTGTACATTGCTGGTGTTTAGACTCAATCCCTCATGATTTTGCAGAAATCACTACACTTAAGATAATTGATGTTTAAAACAGTGCACAATCATATCGAAAACCACTTGCAAGCCTATTTTTTTCATCAAATATCCAAACGTTACAATAGAGACGACAATTACCAATACAAAACAAAAAATTGAAATATACAATAGTTAGTATGATTGAATGGATCTTGACCACATATACCATGCTGCAACACTGACAAGTTTCTTCATTTTGTTTCACTTTTCCTCTGCTTTTCAGGTTATGCACACAACAAAGAATTCTGAGAGAAGTAAAATCTCAAACTCCTGAGAGACAAGGACCAGGTTCGATTCGATATTCTTGGCCATTAGCATTCCTACAATAAGCTTTAACTTGCCTTCCTGGTGTTGCTGGTGTTAGTTGTATAAGTTGCATTGTTATATCTGTACATGGCACAGACATGCTGCAGTTTAAATTTATCGCGATATCCGTGCTCGACGTTCCGTAAATGTTCTGGTAAACAACATTGCTGATTTGCACTCCAGTTCCCTATCATGAAAATGTTAATGATACAGTTGATTCATCTACTGAATAGAAAAATACTTACTGCCACAAGATACGTGTCATACATTTATTGATTTGGTGTTAACATAAGTTTTTTTATCTATGTTACTCAGACTCTTCAAAATGTTGTTGCATCTGTATCGGATCCTCAAAAAATGCACTATTTTCGGAGGATCCGACACGGATTTTGTCCAAGGGGATAGATATCTGAGTAACTGTGATTTTGGAAAATGTACTAGTGTCTGAAACAATATTGATAAGGTATATCCGTCAGCATTTTTGAAGAGTCTGAGTAATTGAAGATCTGAATATGTAATTCAAGTTGTGTTAAATTGTATTACCATTTCCTTGCAAGCCCCTCGAACATCACAGTAATTCTGGTCAATTATGATGGGGTTCTTGACTGAGTTGAATTGAAGATTCTCAAACGTGACATCTCGGACATAGCCTCTGCCAACCTATTCACATCATGAAGTTCGTAATAAGTTAATAGCCAGAGACGGATGGAGCATATATACTATTTGAGATCAACTGAATCCAGTATTTTCGACAGGTAATAGAGATACATAGTGAAATGATCATGTTTGATGTTTCAATAGTATTGTTCTGTTGTTGAGTTTAATTATTTCATTGGCTAAGTCTGATTTATATACCTGCCATGTCTTGATACGAGCTCCGTTTGTAGTTCCATAGAAGAAAACAGTGTTCACATGAATGTTCTCTACTTGAGCAGAATGACCACCTTTTCCTAAGCTTCCAATACTGAATTCAAGCAGAATAAAAGATTTCATTAGTGTTAAGAAGTTAAAACATATTACTCCCTCTATCTCAGTTTATGTGGCACAGTTCGTATTTCGAGAGTCAAACCTTTTAATCTCAGCCTAATTGAAGTCTCTATGTCAAAATCCTCATCGAACTAATGCTAAGTAGTCAACCATTTATCCCATAAGTTATGTTGCTAGGACTCTTCAAAAATGCTGATGGATGTATATTGGATCCTCCAATAATAGTGCATTTTTGGAGGATTCAACGTAGGTGCGGCAACAATTTTGGACAGTCAGAGCAGCGTAGCGCAAAGATCACTTCTTTTGTTCAAGATATTTTAAACTTTAGGAGTTCTTATAGTCTTTGTCACCTTATTGTAACTATTTTTTGCATCATAATATAGTTATTATTAGAAGACTAGAAAACCACCAAAGAGTGTGGTGGGATAGGTTTGGATCCATCCGTCCTTAACCAAAGGTCTCTAGTTCGAGCCCGGAATAAAGAACTTCTTGGTAAAGAGTTGTTAAACACCCCCCCCCCCTAAGTCAACCTACCAGCGCGAATCTAAATTAGTCAGGTCAATGGATTGCGGATACATGATAAAGTAATCTTGATGAGACAACCTTATACCATGACCTGGTCCACATTGAATGTTATATATTTGGATATTAGAAGAGAAATCTCCAATTGAAATGCAATCATCCCCTGTTAATAACAAGGCTAAAACAAGTCAAAAAAACATGACTAATAATTAAAATATAACACAATTTTTTTAGAAAAATTGACAAGTGAAGAGTACCACTGCTAATTTTAGAATTTGTAATGGCCACATTTTGAGAAGATTGAATGTGAATTCCATCAGTATTTGGACTGTTTCCTGGAGATTGAATCATTACATTGTTCACATTGAAGCCATTGCATTTCTCTACAAGTATATGAGTTTGTGCACTGTTTGCAAAGTACATGTTACTGATGGAACTCTGACTGCAAAGAATGAACTTCAACGCCTGTGGAACAAGCGTAGAAATGAGGATTCATATAGCAGACTCCAACTTGTTTGGGACTGAGGCGTAGTTGTTGTAATAAGAAGTGAAGAATTTAAGTTAACTTGCTACTTGCTTAACAATTTTCTTTACCTTCTTTTTAAATTCTTTCATAGCCATGTTGCTCGGACTCTCACAAATAATGTTGTTGCACCCTTGTCAGATCTTCCAAAAATGCATTATTTTGGAAGATCCGACATGCACTTGGTGACATTTTTGAAGCGTCAGAGCAACATAGGTTTTTGGTATAACAGAAGTCATTTCTATTGTTTGGTTTCTAGAACTATTATCAATAAAAAATTCATCAAAACATTCTTCGATGTGCTAATATATATCATTTTTAATCTTTAAAAAATATTTTTCATTTAGCAACCGAACACCGGAAAACATTCTTTCATGTAAAATGACTTATAGTCAAGAAGTACTTACAGTTGGAGCTAGTCTTGTGCATCCTTCCTGAAAAGTAAAAAAAATGATGAAAAATAAATAAATCAATCCATGTCAAAGACCATAATAGAACTAATCTCAGTTCCGTCGTACAGGTGCACACAAGCTGATCCAGACATTATCGTTATCGAGAAAGAAAGTTAGCTTATCTATGAACAGACCATTTCAGGGTGGTATCTACATGATTGATCCCACCATCCTTTTCCTTGACCATCAATGGTTCCTGAGCCATCAACAACTAGACCGCTAATGTTTCTGAAAGCTAGCCATTGACTCAAGTCTTGCCCGGTCCATACACTAGGTGAGCTCGGTGAAACAAGACTACCCGATATCTACAAGAGCCACGCAAATTCACATATTTCACTTAGGCTAACATTTCCCAAATACGATTTAACTTTTATACACTGATTAGTTTGTCATAGCGAGTTGTCTACTTTTAAGTGATCTGATAGTGTAATGATTATTTTTAACTGTCAGTGTATAGAAATTAAACTCTTACGAATATTAAATAGCGGTTTATGTTTTTTCATACCACAAAATAGATGTTCTCTGAATTGCAGGGGCCTGTGAGTGTCATAGGGCTAAGTAAAAATATCATATTTGGAGGAATAATCACTTGAGGAGATCCAGCTGAGGATGAACATGCATCATTCCAAGTATTAAGTAATGCCTGAAAAAAAAATTAAAAAATAATTCCTTAATTTCTAGAGCAAACAATAAAATATATTTGATATTTAGTGGAAAATAAAGGAACACAAGCAAGAAGAGTTGATTGAAGGTCTCGGATTCAAGCTCTATATATGGAAAAAAATCATAGTAGGGAGCAGTTTCACGCTTTAATAGGTCGGGGCCGAACTAGGGGTGCTTCATGCAAATCCAAATTAGTCAGGCTCCAATGCAGCTACCGGATACCAAGTGGGGACCAACCAAGAGTGTTTTCCCCTCTAATAGGCATTATAGATCATGTTCATGGATTAATGAAAATATGCTAACATTCTATTTGCCTCTTCCATTCTATGAGTTATGGCACTAGCTCGGACTAGTTGGGGCCCATAACCGAGTGTTTTCCCTTTAATAGACCTTATGCAACACGAATCCAGATTAGTGGGGGCCACAATATTGGTACACACCCGATGGGACACCACCCAGGACCACTTCCTCTTTCAATAAGCCTTATGCAATGTGAATCTGGATTAGTGGGGACCATAGTATAGGTACCAGAGACCCAGTGGGACACCAACCAGGAGCACTTCCTCTTTCAATAAGCCTTATGCGGTGTGAATCTGGATTAGTGGGGACCATAGTATAGGTACCAGACACCCGGTGGGACACCAACTAGGAGCACTTCCTCTTCTGTCTTATGCAGTGTGAATCTGGATTAATTGGGGCAAAAAAAGGAACAAATATATAACAATTAACTTACTTGAGAATCATCAGTAATGCCATCAGCAGCAGCTCCATAATCCAGTACATTAAAACTTCCTGGATATCCAAATATACTTGCACTGTATATTCTTGAATTTGTCAAGCCAATTAAAATGAACAAGATCTGAACCAATATTTTCTACAAAAAAAAAAAAAAAAAGATTATTATTGTCATATAAATTGTAAATGATTATTTAATAAACACGAGGGCTAGAGCAGTCCAGTGCACTAAGCTATCACTACGTGGAGGGTCCAAAGAAGGGCTGGACCACAAGCATTTATTGTATACAACCTTGCCCTGCATTTCTGCAAGAGGTATACGTTGTTTTCACAATTTAACCCCGTGACCTCCTAGTCATGTGACAACAATTTTACCAGTTATGCTAAACATAAAATCAAATAAATAGGATGATAATGAGCTTCAAAAATCCTTACCATAGTATATGAAGAGATAGAGGAACACATTGGAAATTGATAATTATCTGTGCCATGACAAAAAATTAATAACATTAGTTCTTGAAAAAGAAAAAAAAGTTGCATTTCTCAAAAAAAAATTTGTAGTAATGAGTATAATCTTGGAAAAGGTATTGATTCTTTAGACTAACACCTTGTTTGAATGGCTATTACGTATTATTTGAAAATGAATACTACTACTAATAAAAATGGAATTAGTGCCGAATATATTTTTTTTGCAGCTAAATAACAATATATGTCAAATTATCGAAAAACTCTGTTATAGACAAAATTTGTAGCTAATTTTGTGTTTTTTTTAATTGAAAAAAGAAGAAACTAAGTTGAAGATACATACATATATACAACTTACAATGGCAAATGTGCTACGATGTGATCTTGAATGAATATTTTTTAAAATTTTATAAATGGGGATTTTGCCATTGTGGGAAAAGATTGAAAAGAAAGCAACATAACAGGTTGACAAATTTGGAACAATTTAAGATAAGAATATTTGTCAGAATTGGAGTGCAAATTAAGTTTGATTTATAGTTAGAATTTGCCAATCCAAGCATGCAAAGCCAACACTTTATTTATAGTTTTATATTATAAGTTGAAGAAAAAAATGGAAAATTTAATGAAGATTTTAATACTCATCCAAAAATGTGCAAAAATAAATTAAATTGTACTAAAGTACAATATATTCAAAATCAACCATATATAGATATATATTTCAAAATTCACTATCTTAATTCAAACTTCAGACGTCTAAATTATAAATTTGTCATAAGTTGAAATGATCTAAAATAGGTTAATGCGGACTATCTATTTAACTTAACTAAATAATTTCAAAGTAAGTAATTAAATATTAATAAAATAGAAAGAGGTGCCAAAAAGGTACAATCATTTCTTCTTCTTTTTTTAAAAATGTATTTATTTTTATTAATGCATTATTATATACTATGGAGGGTTGTGATTGGACATTGAAGAGGTAAATAAAAAATTTGGTTTAATTTTTAGATGGCTTGGACTTGTATGACAAGCAATTGTTCCTTCAAAGGTTTAAAAATGTTTTCCCACTAATATCATTTTATTAAACTCCTCTTATCCCCTTTCTAGTTTTGTCATTTTTAATCAATCTTACCACCAATGAAGTTGATTGATTTAAACCTAGCACAAACAAAAAAATATTAAATGATTTATTTTCATATATTCTAATTTTGATAGATAAAGTTACTTAATATCTAATATCAATAAAAAATGAAAAACATTCTACAGAATTAATCGATATGCTTATAAGTTAGTTAGAACACCATTTAATAAAAAAAAAATCTATCAAATTTTAATATTATTAATACTCATATAGTCACTTTCCCTTGTTGGACTTGTCTCCACGTGGCTAGTCCATGTTGTGTTTCAGAATTTTGGATTATGGGCCAAAACCAATTTGGGCCGAGCTTTTGTTGGATCTTGGGCCATATAGCTTTGGCCCAAGTGCATAATTAACTATTTTTGGACCTTATTAAGGTCGCAATCTAATAAGTTCATAAATTAAGTTTGGGTACTTCAATTATTATTTTTTTTAAAAATCACGTATGAAATTGTAAATTTTATTTGAAGTTTGATATATTGTTTGTACAAGCAAATTTTCAGAATTGTGGCTTGTACAAATCGAACTTTGAATATATAGATATATGTCTAAAGTTTAGATATATATATTCGTAATTGAAATTAATTTTTTTAAAGTTTAAACTATAAATTTTCATTTCTATCAATTTTACCAAGCTTCTCTAGTACCATCTACTTATTTCAAATTCAATTTTCATACTTGAAATTCAAAGTCGACTTTCTTCAATGTGCAACAAACACATCAAGTGTGATTCATAAGTTTGGATGGTGTTATAATTTACTCCATCAAATTTTGTATAATGTTTTTTGATAAATTTTATTCAAGCATTATACTTCAATTAACTTACAATAAATTCGAAACATCCTATTGTACATTAACTAAGAAGAAGAAAAAATAAACGAAAAGGGTTAGTTTTTATTTTTTTAAAAAGTTTCATACATCGATTATCAGTTAAATATTTTGAACCAACTGATTATAAAATAAGTAAAAATAAACGTATTTTAGTTATTATATAAATTTTTTATTCTACTTATTTTCCGTACACATTACAAAAAGAGTCAAATGTATCTACATGTTCTTTTTAGATTAGAATATATTATAATTATAATAGCAAAATTCTGTAATTTAAGTATTAAACTGATAAAATGTTGTAAATAGTTTAGATTATAGGCAACATTAATAAATATAAATTATTAATTCATTCAAAGTAGTAAATCTATTATATTTAGTGAAATATTTACCGTCACATTAAATCCTCTTCTTCTTCTACAGTGTTCAAAGTTCAAATCACACTTCCAAAATTTTCACTTCAATTCAAGATCCAATCTTTCACATTTCTCACAAATTGCTCAAATTTCTTTAAAAAAAAGTGAGTTTTTCAATGGCAAATTCATGGAGAAGAAACCAACAAATCAAGATCTTCACCCCCAAGAATCTCCTTCTCTTTTTCTTCACTTCTCTTCTCCTCCTTATCTTCCTCTATCTCACATCACAAACCCAACCCCACAATCCAAAACCCCTCAAATCCCTTAAAAATCCAATCTTTAATCTTCCAATAAAGCCTTTTGATTGTTACAATTCACCTCAAGCTTACCCTGTTATAGCTAGTGTAGTTGAAGGTGTGAAATACCCTTTTCTTTTTTCACTTTCAGATTTTGGGAATTTGCCTGAAAAACCTCATAAGAATATTCAGAGGGTACTTAAAGGAAAACCCTTTAGAAAGCCTGATATATCTGTGACTGTGCAAGAATTGTTGGAAAAGATGAAGGGTGAAAATGGGATTTTTTTGGATGTTGGAGCTAATGTAGGAATGGCTACTTTTGCTGCTGCTGTAATGGGGTTTAAAGTTTTGGCCTTTGAACCTGTTTTTGAGAATTTGCAGAAAATTTGTGAAGGTATTTACTTTAATAGAGTTGGAGAGTTAGTTGAGGTTTATGAAGCAGCTGCCTCAGACCATAATGGGAACATTACCTTTCACAAGGTAGTTTTCAATTCAATTTGGTGTATATGAGTATTTGGGGTTCATATTATTGCTCTCGTAGTTTCTTGTCCTTCGTTTTCTATTACTATCCGTTGTTTCTTGTATCGTATTGTATTGTTTTGTTGTAGTTTCCGTCTGTTACTATTGCTATTTTTGTTATTATATGTTGTTTCTTGTACTTCCGTTACTTTTTTTCGGACTCTTTGGACTGTTTTTTGCTTGTCTTTGGTTTTTTCTTTTGGGGGCAGTTGTAGTCTATAGCTTGTTTTAGCAAAATTTGATAGTATAATTAGTTTGCTTAATAGAATTCTTGTAACTCAGACATAACATAGTTAAAGAACTGACCTTTACGCGATAATATTCATCGATTAACTGGTCTTAATTGATTAAGTTATATGAAATCATGAGTAGTTTTTCTTTGTTTGTATTGTCCTTTATCATTTTGGAGCTATGCAAGATTAACGTTTGAATGATGCTGTTTTCTTGGTTTTTGTTTAGCAGTTATGTTTCTAGCTTGGTTATTTATGTGAAATTTGATAACATAACTAATTTGCTAAATAGCAATCCTGTAACTTGGATATAATGTAGCTAAGTTTCGACCTTTACCATTAACATTCCTTGATTTACTGGTCTGAACTTGTATTTTCCTTTCTATTTTGGAGTTATGTGAGAGATGAAAGTCCAAATGACACGATTTTGAATGAGATAAATAAATGACACTCTCATTCAATGACTGCTTTGAGGATTACATTTGACTTTTAACATTTGAGAAGGGAAGTTTAAAAAAATCAAGAGAGTAATGCCTTGTGTTCAGATTTATTTGTTATGTTATTTGTTATTTGTTATTTTGTTGGCTACCCGCTAAATTTCTTCTGTACATGTATTGGTTTTAGTTGGTTGGTAGACTCGACAATAGTGCAGTATCTGCCACCGGTGCCAAGTTGGCTTTTAAGTCAAATGAAGAGATTGTAGTTCAAGTAAAAACTATTCCTCTTGATGAGGTTATCCAAGAAACGGAGCGTGTACTACTGATAAAGATAGATGTTCAAGGTTGGGAGTATCATGTACTTAAGGGAGCATCAAAGTTATTGTCAAGGAAGAAAGGTGAAGCACCTTACCTAATCTACGAGGAAGATGAGCGATTGTTACAAGCCAGCAATAGCAGCGCCAAGGAAATCCGGGAGTTTCTACACAGTGTGGGCTACAACCATTGCACTCAACATGGTACAGATGCACACTGCACAAAAACAGATTGACAAGGTTATCATCTACAAATAATCTTCTGTTACAACTCTGGAAGGAGCATCAATACTTAAAATTCTTAAATTTCTGCTATACACTGATTTAAACAATCAACTATCATGTTTTTTTCGATGTGATAAGCTTAGAATGATTGGTAATCGAACAAAACCTGATGCGCCAGTTGTTCAAAGTCGAGCTCTACTTTTTTCAGTTCGTGTGAATTGGAAGGCTGACTGATACCATGTTGAGGGGATTATGACAATGCTAACTTTGCTGATAGGTTTGTGGTTGGGTAAATCAGAGAGGAGAAGAGAAGGTAGGAAAATTGATTTGTCTGTTTGATGACTTTTAGACAGTGGCAGGATGTTTTCTCCCACTTCTTGCTTTCTGGTTACCCCATATGTAATGTGTGCACAGGCTATTTATAATACTTTTTTTGTAGAGGTTGTTGCTTGATCTGTGTTGTTCTCTTTGTTTCCATTGGTGAACTTGTTGATCATTAAGTACATCTAATATACTCCCTCCGTTTCATTTTACTTGTCCATTTTACCAGCGTTTTATTACTTTTTTTCGTACTACCTTTAGTATTAAATAACTACGTAAAGTAGTACTAGTAGTCAAATTTAGAGTTCGAAAGCATCATTAATGAGGTTAGTTTAGTATAGTACATCTCCAATTAAAGCTTTCTTACGGGGGTCAAATAATATGAAACGGAGGGAGTAATTCCGTTAATGACTTCAATTTAGTGTATGGATGATGGCATGCTTTGATGGAGCTTTCCTCCTACCAACTATCTCCTTTCTGTTTACAGACTTCTTTGAAACTGTGTGAATGATGCTCCCTAAGTATGCAGGTCAAATAACATTAATGATCCTGAGAAAAAGTTGATTAGTTGGTGTTTCAAGATAAACTTTCATTAATAGCATTTTTTCAACTTTTACTTCTTTGTTTAATGAGGTCAAATTTGTTGTTAGGTGAAGTCCTCTTAAACACTTAATTGCTTTTCTCCATTTGTTTATGGCATTAATTCACCTTTACTTCTCTATTATGAGAGGCTACTTGCTATCAGCTATACATTTAAAGTAGCTCGGATTCATCAATGTTTCTACATTCGTGTCGGATCCTCTAAAAATGTATTGCTTTTAAAGGATTCGACATTCACCTAACGACATTTTTTAAGAGTCTGAGCAATATAGGCTACATTCAGTATGCATAAGAGGAGGAAAGAGAGTGTGATTGAGGCTTCTACACAGAGCCTTTACATTTTTGTTTTTGGATAACCGTGGTGTTTAAGCTAGCTTGCACACACCTCGACTGATTCCTTGGGGTCCCTACTACCTCCCACCAGCACATACCAGGTAACTCTATCTACCAAGCTAAAGAGCCTTTACATTTTCATAAGTTACTAGCTCATTAGTTTGATAGAGCACAGACAGAAATTACAGCATTGTAAGGAACTCAAGGGCGCGTGTTAGAAGGTAAGAACATAGATTCTGTCCTCATTATTAGAACATACATGTTTTGCCAGGGAATGGATTCGTGCAGCAATATAATCAACTTGGCTATCTGAAGCCAGGAACAAAATTGACAAGGTAAAACTCCCGGTTGAAACAATTTGAGGTATCTAGAAAACTCAATACTAACAGTTGATCATTTCCCAGAATCTTGCAATGCAGTTGTTCAAGTGCTATAAAGTGCCTCAACCACTGGTGTAAGTTAACACCGTAAGCACGTACTATTATGGATAGTTTTTTTAGTAGTTAGAGGTAATGTGCTCATAAAAGTCGATCATGGCCTCTGTATCATAAGTCTGTACATCTTTGGGTGCTGAATTTGAAACCTCATGATCTCAGCACCTCCATCTTGACTTGTTATCCCCACAAGGTCAAGGCTTCATTGTCAGCGACATTCCCCTTTCCCCCCAGTGGTAGTAGCCTCGTCCTCTTGACTTTGATATGTCACGAAAACTACAACAGATAGACATCTCATATGTATGAAAAAGGAAGCAAGCTGTTAGCAGAATTTTAAAGCTGTTAAGTTCAGCCCTCTGTGTGTAACCTGCAGAATCTTCAATTTGCCTACAATGATGCCTCAACATTGAACTCTTGCTACGATTTCCTAGCCTTTTCCACTTATAGCTAAAACCATTTCTTTAACGTAGTGCCTAGATTAGCTTGCACACTCCGACTTATCCACCAGTACCTTCTAACTCCAACCAGCACAGATATATAATAAGCATAGAAGAGAATGTCACCAGGCCTTTGGTTCAATGGCAAACGCCCAACGCCTCATGTGTAGGTTAGGCACACGTCACAAGAACTCTGTCACAAACTAAAGAAGTCTGGGCTAATTATCCTCCGAGTTTTGAACTATTCGTTAAAAAGGAACATGTATTTACACCGTCAAGATACATGCAATAAGCATTGCTTTTGTTTAGTAGCAAGCATGCAACACGTGATGTGTAGGTTAGATATACGTCACCAGAACTCTGCTATGAACTAAAAAATAAGCCTAATATTGAAAATGATCGAGTGGTGGATATAATTATCCATCGAGTTTCAAATCGTGTGTTAGCTGACCTTATGAGATTTCTCGATTATTGAAGGTAAATAAATAAATAAACAGAACAGAACATGAAAGAGAATGTACATTGATAAATTACATCTAAGTAAATTACCTTTGTTACAATGTCTGCTCTTGGAAAAATGTTTGTCTTGTGATTTTGACCATGAAAAATTACTTGTTCCAAAATTTCATTGCTTCACCATAGCTGAATACAATTACTTTTTTTTCATGTTCTATTTGTAAATATCAGTCAAAATACATTAATGAACTTCACAAGAAACTGTCTTTTAAGTTTTTACTTGTGACTCAAATAAGACAACCTTCAAGTTCCAAGAAGTACTTTTAGATACTTGCAAAAATTACTGGGAAAAAGTGCATTTTTATTGTTGACAAAGACTCATTGTTTCGTATAATAACAAATTCAGTATAGTCTCATAAGTGGAATCTGGAAAAAAATAAAGTATATGTAGATTTCTTTCCTACCTTATGAATTTAAAGAGATTATTTTTTATAAGTCGTCATATCTATAGTTATGATTAGGAAAAAAAAAAGATAGCTCTTAATTCATAGATGATAAATTTCTACTGACAACACTGAGAAAGCAAACTGTAAGACCTGTTTTAGAGCAAAGGATTGACTTTTACTTACTTCCGAGGTGTCAAATGAACAGCTTGTGTTATCATTAGACTAGTTAAAATAGACGATCAATAAGGATCGGAGTCATTTGATTGGAAACAAGTTATTCCAGAATTAATTATTCTAAATAGCTTATTTCATCATATATATGAGATAACTCATCTCATTACTATGGTATAAAATAATAAGAGGTGTATTCAAGATTTTGAGATGATGAGTGCATTATTACGAAAAGATGAATCTAAGATATAAATTTGATTGGTTTAACATTTAGGTTCTTATCACTAAAAATAATTAAAATTTTAAAATTATAGGTCTAAAATTACTTTTACCTATCCAAACCACTTAGAGAGGTGTTACCCAATTTTAGAAAGGAAAATAAAACGAGACAAATAAAAGATTCAAATTTCTAACCTCACTTAAAGAGGTGCACCCAATTATAATCGCACGGTATGATACTTCAACTATGGGTTCACATATCTATATTCAAATAATTTTTTAAAAATATAACATTACTATACATGATTTCAGGAGGGGAGCATGGGTTCACGTGAACCCAGTGAC
>NC_064292.1:51029864-51076420 GCF_019186545.1 Solanum stenotomum
CCATGGGTATGGAGAAAATGCTATTGGGAGCGCCACCTCCGAATGGGCCCTGCAAAGCGCGATTCGAATTTAGTCAGAGCTCCAATATGGCTTCGGACACCGAATTGGAAATAAAAAACAAAAAAAGGGTTTTTTGTATGAGTTCTTTACTTTAAGTTTGTATGCTAATCGATCAATGTCTTTTAAAGAATAATTATTATCAAGAGCAAAATATAAAGAAGGTACTGAGCTAGATCAGACCATTTATTTTTAGCAAAGAACGATTAGTTAGGTACATATTGTATATGAAATATTTTGGACCAACTATTTTCAGTAAGCAGTAAGCACGATAACTAAAATGAACGATGGAGTTAGATATTTTATACAACTACTTCTTTCCTTGGTAGGATAAAGGTTATATCAGTCATTTCCTTCTAGATATTTAGAACAAGGAAAGAGAGTGAGACCAAAAAAAAGAACGAGCCTTATCTAGTAACCTGTGGTTACATGTTTTATTAAAACCAACACAATTTTAGCTAATTCTCTGATTAAATTCAAAAAAAGAAGTGAAATTCAACTGTCTTAATGGCAAATTCTGTGTGTTTCACCCCTTTAGCATCATTGAACTCTTTCAATAAACCAGGTACATATATGTATAGTCTATTTCTTTTTGTTCTTGTAGCTATTTTTGTACCTTTTTTTGGTTTATGGGTGTTAGTGTTTTTGCCAATTACTTGATGTTTAGGCTTTTTTTATGGTTTCTTGGTTCAATTTTGTTTTTGAGTCTGCAATTGTGTGTAGAATATAATGTGTTTGGTTTTAAAGTCTCAATTTTTTTTACCAACAAGAGTGGTAATTCATACTTAAACAGATGTCTCGGGTTTATTTCCCAATTTGGGACTTCTTGGCATGAATCCAGTAGTTGGCTTCAATGCGAATATCAGACACTAAGGGGGGGAACCACAAAAAAATTGAATCTTTCTTTTAATTTGAGAACCTTTTCAGAAACAATTAGTTCAATTTCTCTTTGTTCATGTACTTCTTGGTTTTATGAGTTTTTGCTAACTGAGTGTTTATGTTTTTTGTGAAATGCTTGGTGCTAACCCCTTTTTATGGTTTCTTGTTTCTTTTTTTGTTTGTGGTTCTGCAACTCTGTGTAAATTGTGTTTTGTTTCAAAAATCCAATTTTTTTATCAAGTTGTCATGGTGTGGTAAGTACTCCTGGGTTCGAGGTTGGATATGAAGTCATGTTTGGTAGAGAATATTAAATTCCCCAATGTGAGACTTGTAGGCTTGAATCCGGATTTAGTCGGGGTTCAATGTTGTTAATCCCAAAAAAAAGATTCAATTTTTTTATTTGGAGAAATTTTCAGAAACAACTAAATTTACTGTCTTAATTGCAAATTCTCTGTTTCATCCCTTTAACTTCCTTTAACTTGTCAATAAACCAGGTATGATCCTGTTTCTATTTATTCTTGTACTTTTTATGTCTTTTTACTTAGTGGTAGCTATGTTTTATTGTCGATTCTTTATGTAGTTGTGATTTTATATTCTTGTCAGGTTTAATTAATGGAAATGGGAATTGCGCTGGAAGAAAGATTCAATTGATCAAAGATGTTACCTTCAACTCCAAGAGTAACTTAAGAGTCGTAGAAGTGAAGGTAATTTTGGACTTCCATGGATAGATATTAGTGCAAAGTTATATTGAAATGTGTTCAATCATAAGCAATGGCTAGACATGGAGCATGAAAAATCACTAAAATTTTAAAATATTAAATTTTGAACTCAAAATTTCGAAACTGTTATTGTCAGTAGTAAGAACTTAAATGTTGCACCGATGAAATTTAAATCATGAATCCACTCTTACGCCTAGACAGTGATGGTAATTGTAGAACCAGTATGCCTTTAGACATATAACTCAAGCGTGGAGGTTATATGACACTTAGTTAGGTACAGTTGGGATATTTTCTAGGCATTTTTCTAGGGTAGTGCTGCATATATGAGCATAGTTACAACGAGGGGTAGCAGCACCAAAAAGATGGAAAACGAGGGGTACCATCAATTGAGCATAGTTACAAGTATTCTTGTTAAGTGCTGTGTATTCGTTATAATTAATTGAAGAAGTAGATGCATTGTGAAAATGTGTCCCTATGGTATGCTTGTCCAACGCATACCTAGAACTGTGACTAAATTTTTAAGTTCTGATGTAAAACTTACTACAATCGGTACAACAAATTTCAGCTGAATGATTACAGTAAATTAAACAGTATACAGATGAAGATGAAGAGTGAAGATTTGGAACTTAGAAGAGAAACAATCACACAATAGTAAATAACCAATTATGTAAAACTCTTTGAATGAGAATATGTGGTAGCATCTGCATCATATTAAATTCATCACTCTACTTTATGTGAAACGGGATCAAGCAGCATAATTCCAATCCTAACGAGGATCTCTTTGCCATTTCTCATTTCTTATAAATGAATTGAGAAGTTCGTAAAGATGGAAATTCTAAGCTTAATGCTACCTGTTATCACAAGGGCTTACTTGAGTTCTATAGAAACTTCAGTTTGCTCCAGAAATTTCCTTTCACCTCTTTTATGGTCTAAATATACCATATTTGCTTCTCTTTCGGCTGTATTTTGCCATAGATTAACACTATACTCTTTTTTCTAGGCCGCTGACAGTGATAAAGAAATAAAAGTAAAGAGCATAGTCTGTCAAAAGTGTGAAGGAAATGGTAAGTGATTTATGCATATTTGGTTGATTTTGAATTTTCACTCATCATTAATGATAAGGTTCAGTGGACTTCTCTCGACAAACACACTCCTACATTTTGAACTCCAAGTGACTAATAAGTATTTCTTAATATTGTAATTATGTCTTTCTGTTTAGTGGATGTTCATTGCATTGTAGCAATGGAGATTATATTCAATTCAGTTTACATGCTAACTGTTGCATCAGGTTCAATGAATTCTCATGAAGGAAGCGGCATTTTCCGGAGAACTGCTATATGTTTTATCAACATAATGTCTATTTTACCTTTTGCTAGGATTTCTTTCCTTGAAATGATTATATGCATCAAGTAGTAATTTGACTCTTGATGTTGACCGCTTGATCGGAGAACACCTCTTTTACGAACTTATCTCAAATTATTCATCAAAGTTATGTGAGAATTACGATGCGTCTGAGTGATAAGTGTCTAGTTCCAAGACTTTTGCTAATGCTGCACTCTTGCTGATTATTCATTGTGTTACATACTTATTACAGTATCGAATTTCCAATTCATCAGAAGTAGATACATACATATTGCTTACATAGACCTTAAATAATCCAATTTCAACTTGGATTTAGTTCAGAACTTTCCTTTTCTTATACACTGTATCGCTCTCAGGTGCAGTGGCGTGCTCACAATGTAAAGGCGTTGGGGTTAACTCCGTCGATCATTTCAACGGACGGTTTAAAGCCGGTGGACTATGTTGGCTGTGCAGGTACTTGTACTATCACTTGTGCTTTTTGGTTTCATATTAGTACTTAGTTCCTAAGTAAGTTAACAAAAATGCTGCAATGCCATGTTTTCATGTTTGCACTTCTTTTAATGCAGAGGTAAAAAAGATATATTGTGTGGTGACTGCAATGGAGCTGGATTTCTTGGTGGATTTATGAGTACGTTCGATGAGTAGACTTCAGATGCACTGGTCTCGAGTAGACTCGAAGGCAGGTAGAGGCAGGTTCAGAGGCAAATCCAGAATTTAAACTTGATGAGTTCAGTTTCTAAAATTCTCAGTATTGAACTCATTGTACTTCTGATATTATGATTTCATAATTTGATATTTGTTAAAACTTTACCTTCTCTTTTTACATATATTTATTCATGATTCGTGTAAAACGTATTGAGTTCAGTTGAATCTATAGAAGCAATGCTACATCCGGCTCTAAGTAGATTGTCGCCAATGACGCCAAGAAAAGCACAAGGGCTTCATTATGAAAACAAGCACATAGAAAGACTATTTGTACAGAAAAATGTCAAATCAGCCATGGGATAGAGTAAATGCAGGAAAACTCTTTACCTTGAGCTTAAACATCCTCCCAACATCAAATTCAAATTTGTCAATAACATACTCGATGTAATTTCACGAGTCTAAAGAAGGTAGGTTGTACACGCGGCTGAAAACATTTTAAAAATTCACTCTTTTAACTTTTAAAAATGCAGCTATAATGTTACTTTTTTAAGAAGGTACACATTGTTAAACCAAGGAGAGAGTGACAGCTGTATGAAAGCCGCACACCTCCACCGCCGTTGGATGTCAACTCCCAAGGCTCAGCTAACTTTTGGAGTTGAGTTAAGTTCAAGTGTCATATCTTTACATATTGTACACCCTCAAATGAAAAAAGATAAACACTCTTCCCCGACACTTCAAGTAACATAAGCATTATTTTACCTTACTCGTAGCCTATTTGGCCAACCTTCTAAAATCTAACTCTTGCTGTGAAGTCAACTCTTTCTTTTTTATTTGTAAAAACTTTAATTACTTGGAGAACATGATTGCAGACACCATATAATAATAATAACACATATAACATCGATGTGACATAATATTATATTTCCTTGGTTGAAGTTGTCATCTAATTTTCTATAGCCAAGTCTTCCTTTCTTTAAATAATACTTAATAATTTAGTGAAATGGTCTCTTCAGATAGCAGGAAATAATTCTATGTAAATTCAATTAACTTTGTCTAGACCAGAGGCGAATCCAGGATTTCAAGAAAACGGGTGCACCATTGCTTTAGAATTTCATTTTTTTTTTTTTGAAAAAACAAGTGTTATTAGTTACTAAAAAAAATAGAAGTGAATTGTGGCTGGCTGGGATTGAACTCAGGACCTTGGTGTTAAAATCTGGCTGTCAAACCAGTGAACCATCCAGTAACTTTAAGAACGGGTTCAACAAGTGTTTATTTAATATGTTCTTTAATAATTATACAAGTAATATATCGAGTTTAGTCGGAGGACCACGGGTTCGAGTGACCCAATTTTTACACATAAATTCGCCACTGGTCTAGACCATGTATTTATATTCATCAAATGTATAAGAATTTTTAGCTCGGAATTCAGTCCACTTATCCAGTTATTATTGTATATTAACTTGACATTATTGTTATAGAAATTCATGAACTTAAAATCCTAAATCTGACACAAAAACAGCTAATTTAAGTGGCTTATAATATATTAACACCCATGTGGGAGCACTTCTGCATGTACTGATCTTCATTTGTTGAATAACAATTGATTATTTATTCATATTTTTTTGTTTGTTGTATTCTTTTCTCTAAGTATTATATAGCAGTACATGCTACTCTTTTGCAGTAGCTGGCTACATTTCAGCACTAGTCCTGTTTTCCTTTATCTGTCATTTGAAGGTTAGTTAGTCTTCTTCTCATTTTATTACTTGAAAACTTTGTAAATGTTGTCGAATCCGTCTCAGATCCTCCAAAAATGTAATGCTTTTGGAGGATCTGATACACTTGACAACATTTTTGAAGAGTCTGAGCAACATAGCCTTGTACAAATATAAGTTTTAACTCAAAGCAAGTTTTATCAAGATCTATACCATCGTTGTAGATTAGTTTTTTGTTTTAATTTGTGAATTATACGTCAAAGTCAATGTTCGTACTAATGCTAGCTGGGATGTAACATAACTATTTGTTGTAGTTCAATATTTATTTGATGTCCATTTATTCAATATTTGTTGAAACTTATTCTAGATCTATCACAATACCTCATATTTCATTTGTTGTACGATAAGATTTTAGTGCCTGTGTCCATGGGTGTAGCCTAGTAGTCCATGAAATGAGAGGAGAATCATGAGGTATCCGGTTCAAATTCCTTAGAAGACTATAATTATGTGATTTCTTTTCATCTGTCCAAACCTTGGTGGATAGAATAACCTAGTACCTGTTGGTGAGAGGTAACATGTTTTCTCTGGAATTAGTTGAAGCGCGTGCAAGCTTGTGTGGAACACCGCGATTATTGCATCAATGCACATGATCTAAGTGATCGAGAAATTGAGATGGCAATGACTGAAAAATTATCTGATCTCTCTGCTTTGCTTTGCTTTCAGGTGATAATTGGAGTACAACAGATATGGCATATGCTAGTGTTGCTTCTCTTCTAAATACAATACAACTACTATTGACATCCGATTCACAAATGCATTCTCAAATTTGTGACCGCAGAGAAGAATTTCACGCTCTTCGTGAAAAAGTTAGTTCCCTGGAAGTATTTATCAAGAATTTTGAGAAAAGCAATGATTCTAGGGAAATGACAGATTTGGAAGCACAAATAAAAGAAGTTGCGGATGGTGTTGAAATTACAATTCAACTGCGATTAACAGATATTATAATGGCGAAGAATGAAATGCAGAAGAAGAAGGCACGCGAGGGGCTTTGTGATAGTCTAAAACAAGTCGCAGAGGAGATTGATCGCGTACAGAAAGAGTCTACGAAGATTCAACATAAAGCCAAGCAATCATTGGAGGAATATTTTGTTCAAGCTTCAAGTTCAGCAAAAGTTATTCTGAATGGTAAGAACAATATGGTGGGACGTCGTGATGAAAGGGAAAAGATGATGACAGAACTAACTAGAGGTTTCTCTGGTGAACTCAAAGTTATCCCGATTGTTGGGATGGGAGGCATTGGTAAAACAACTTTAGCAAAAGAAGTTTTCAATGATGCATTCATTCGATCTCATTTTGACGTTCGTGCATGGGCGACTATATCTCAAGAACATAATGTAAAAGATATCTTGGTAAGCCTTTTGCACTCTACAAAAGAAAAGGATGACACGGTTAACACGGAAGATGAGTCAAAGCTAGCAGACATGCTACAAAAAAGTTTAAAGAGTCGGAGATACTTAATTGTATTGGATGACATGTGGAGCGATAAAGCGTGGGATGATGTGAGACTATGCTTTCCAAGTGAAAACAATGGGAGTCGAATATTGTTGACTACCCGTAACACTGAGGTAGCTTGTTCTGCTGGTACAAAGAATATCTCTCTGCCGATTGGTCTCATGGGTCCAGTTGAGAGTTGGGACCTTTTCAAAAGTGCTGCATTTGTAAATGAAGCATTACCATCTGAGTTTGAGACTGTTGGGAAGCAAATTGTGGACCAATGTCAAGGGTTACCGCTAACTATTGTCGTGGTTGCTGGACTTTTGTCCAAATCTAAAAGGACAATAGAAGTTTGGGGAAGTGTTGCTAAAGATGTCAAGTCATTTGTCACAAATGATCCAGATGAACAATGTTTACATGTGCTTGGTTTGAGTTACAACCACTTGACGAGTGACCTAAAAGCATGCCTTTTGTATTTTGGAATTTTTCCAGAAGACAGTGAGGTGTCGGTGAAGAGATTGGTGAGATTGTGGATTGCTGAGGGGTTCCTAAAGTTTGAAAAAGACTTGGAAGGAGTGGCTGAGAAGTGTTTGCAAGATCTAATTGATAGATGTCTAGTTCTTGTCAGCGAAAAGAGTTTGGATGAAACAAGAGTTAGATATTGTAAGGTTCATGATCTAATATATGAGCTATGTTTGAGAGAAGCTCAAAGGCAAAACCTTTTTGTCATGAATGACATTGTATATGTGGATTATGATGGAGAATATAATTTGGATGAAGATGATGATTGGGATGAATATCATAACTTGGATGAAGATAAATATGATTATGTTGACGAAGATGACGATGATGATTTGGATGATGATGAAGATGAAGAAGATGATTCGGATGTCGATGAAAATGATTTAGAGGCAGAAGATGAAGATGATAAAATGCTGTTTAAGAACAAATTCCGTCCGTTTAAGCATATAATGGGGCCGTTTAAGCGACAGATTAAAGAAGGTAAATGTGGCTTTGGTAGTTATAGGACCCTTCTTACACCGGGACATCATCATTTGATAAGGAGGAAGACAGATGATGCTGATAACAATCTCTTGAAACGAACTCGTTCTATTTTCTTTAATAACAGTTCTTCTGTAACTTTTAGTCTCAAATCAAAGCTTTTTCATTTCAGTTTACTCAGAATTTTGGACTTGAGTTTCGTACTACTTGAACGATTTCCTCCCCAGATACTATGCCTTTTTTGGTTGAGGTACCTTGAATTGTTAGGAGATTTTGACATACCAACAGATATTTGTAGATTATGGAATCTCCAAACATTCATTGTTGATGGTAGTCCAGGTGACTTTGGCATCTATCCAGAAGAAATTTGGGAACTAATGCAATTAAGGCACCTCGAACTGAGTTCATTTATTTTGCCGAATCCTCCAACTGTATCCGTTGATGGACAGAGGTACTTGGGATTTCCAAATATACACACCATTTTGGGCTTGTCTCATGGTTGTTGCACAAAAGAGGTCATATCAGGTATTTGGAATGTTAGAAAGTTAAAAGTTCAAGGAGATGATAATGACTATGAAGGTTTTCAAGAATCTAGACTTTTCGACAATCTTGTCCATCTACAACATCTTGAAACATTGAGTGTTACTATTTATGCTGATCTTGAGGATTCCGTACCCGTGACCATTCCAAGTGCAAAAGCTTTTCCAGCAACACTCAAGAAGTTGAAGCTGTACGGAACTGGTCTAAGGTGGGACGACTTGAATATAGTAGGTGAATTGCCTAACCTTGAGGTGCTGAAGGTGATATTTGATGCTGTAGGCGAAGAATGGTATCCGATTTCAGGAGGATTTTCTCGCTTGAAGATTCTACTTCTTAGAAACAGTGCTCTCAAGTACTGGAACATCACAAATGACAGTTTTCCTGTCCTCGAGCGTCTCATGATTATAGATTGCACTGAGTTGGAAGAGATACCAATTGCGTTTGCAGAAACCAGCTCACTGAAACTAATTGAGTTAAAGGACTGTAAGCCCCATCTCGAGGATTCTGCCACACGAATTCAACAAGAACAAGAAGACATCGGAAACAATCCAGTGGATATTCATATCTCATGTAAGTACATATTTCTTAAGGTTACTGAATTTTATTCCATTCCACCTCACACCTGTCCTCCTGTGGCTGATATAAGATGTCTGTGGCTTTATAAACGTATAACTGACCGTTGATGCTTCTTTCCTATATGACTAATGATCAAAAGCATAACTGAAATCCGCCTTTGGATGCTTGTGAGTTGTGACTTGTGTAAAACTACTACTGACCTTTTGTGTTTCTTTCCTACAGCTAAAGTGCGGGAGTGGCGTTTGAGTCAGACTGACATTAGCTAAGGAG
Organism: Solanum stenotomum; assembly: GCF_019186545.1. Lineage (NCBI taxonomy): Eukaryota > Viridiplantae > Streptophyta > Magnoliopsida > Solanales > Solanaceae > Solanum > Solanum stenotomum. Next base: position 51,039,121 of record NC_064292.1, read on the forward strand.
TACTTCAAGAGAAGAAGGATTGAAGTTGAAGGATTTCATTTTCATACTGTTTAAACTTTAAATTTGCCATTACATTACTATGTTTTAGCATTATTCTGTGGCTTCCAAGGAGATGTAATTTCTCTAAATTTTCAATAATAGGGCATCTCTTTCTGAACTGTTTTTCTTGAGTCGAGGGTTTATCGGAAACAGTCTCTCTAACTTTGAGGTAGTCTGCGTACGCTTTACCCTCCCCAGACCCCAGTATATGGTACTATACTGCTTTATGTTGTTGTTTTAATAATACCATGTACGTAAATATATTTTCTTCTTGCTAAATGATCCATGTATTTTGGACTAAATACATGTGTATTCATTTGTCAAACGTTTAGTGAAAATTTTCAAGTAATTTTACATATACTATTAGTTTTTGGGAACGTGTGTTACACGTTTATGTCAAAACTTAATATAAATTTTGTAATATTTTATTTTTGGTTTCTCATTTCTTGATTAACACACTTCCCTAGGTGGAATTATTGGAGTTATCACCTCTCTATAACGTCAACTCTTGTAATCCCATCTCTATAAAGTCAACTCTTTTTTTTTCTCTTTATATAGAACTTACTAGGTAATTTTGATTGCAGTCAACATTTCAACTTTTCGCCATTACAGGTATGCCATATCTCCAATCTCTTTTCTCGATTAAGGCAAATTCAGAATTTGAAGTTTATCATTGTATGTAATCTTAAGTTAATATATTAACTTGGTTGATAGGTAAATTTTTTGTCATTGAGCCGTGGGTCTATTGAAAACAGCCTCTCTACCTCAATTCTGGAATAGAGGTAAGGTCTGCGTACGCTCTTACCTCCTCAGACTTTACTCTGTGGGACTACATTGCATATGTTGTTGTTGTTGGTTGATAGGTAAAATATTTCATCAATATTGTTAATCTGCTATTGAAAGGTTAATTAGAGGCGAGTTTAAGGTTTGAAGTTAAATATTTATAGATATTTAGTAGGATTTCTTCTTAAAATATCTCAGTTTGCGTAGTTTCGTGAACCTGTACGTTGTGCTCTAGATCCGCTCTTGTCATTTGATTGAACTTGAAAAATAAAATAAAAATGAATTTTTGTAGCTATGTATAATCCTCTTCCGAGGTAGTGATACGAATCCACTTTGTTACTGACATCTGTTGCTCGGATCTTTCAAAATATAGTTGGTGAGGCACTAATTTTTGAGGATCTACGTACACTTTGTTCTCCCCAGACCCCACTTTGTAGGATTATACTGTGTATGTTGTTGTTGTTATTGTTCTTTTCACAACTTCGCAAATCGTGTAATTGTAACACTACTGTCCTACAACTTGCAGCTTTCAAGTCCTATGGCCTATGCAAGTATAGCATCTCTTATAAGAACAATGGAACTGCTGTTGACGTCCGATTCACCAATGTTATCCCTTACTTTTGACCACAGAGAAGAAATCATAGAGCTTCATAAAAAAGTCAGTTCTATAGAAGCATTTCTCAAGAACTCTGAGAAACAAATCAGTGATTATAGGGCAATGACAGAGCTGGAAGCACGGATAAAGGGATTTGCAAATGTCGCGGAAGACAAAATTGAATTTGGACTAAGAGAAGCTATGATAGCAGAAGATGAAATGCAGAGAGGAAAAGCACATGAGGAACTTTGTGAGAGCTTGCAACGAGTAGCAAAGGACATTGACCGTGTTCAAAAAGAGTCGAAAAAGATTCAACATCATAAAGGTAGCCAAGCATCGACGTTGTCCCTGTTACGAGATACAAGTAGCTCAGAAAAATTACCTAATCTGGAAGTTTCGAACAATATGGTGGGACGTGACAAGGAAAAGAAAAGGATGCTTGAAGAACTCAAAGGAGGCTCTAAAGATGAACTAAAGGGCATCCCAATTGTTGGGATGGGAGGCATTGGTAAGACAACTTTAGCAAAACAAGTCTTCAACCATCCTTTGATTCAGTCTCATTTTGATGCTCGCGCTTGGGCTACTATATCTAAAGAATACAATGTGAAAGAAATCCTGCTAAGTCTTCTTCAGTCGATAATCAATAGTGATGACAAAGTCTATAGCAGAGATGAGACAGAGCTAGCAGACCTACTACAGAAAAAATTGAAATGTAGGAGGTATCTTATTGTCATAGATGACATATGGAGCAATAAAGCATGGGATGACACAAAACAATGTTTTCCAATTGATAATAATGGAAGTCGAATATTGTTGACTACCCGTCATACTGAGGTAGCTATTTACGCTAGTTCAAGTAATCTTCTTTTAAAGATGAATCTCATGAATTCAGATGAGAGTTGGAACCTTTTTAAGAGCAAGGCGTTTGCAAATAAAAGCTTCGCGCCTGAACTAGAGACCATAGGGGAGAAAATTGCAAGCAAATGTCAAGGGTTACCACTAACAATTGTCATGGTTGCTGGGCTTCTCTCCAAATCAAAGAGAACAAAAAAAGAATGGGAGAATGTTGCTGAGAATATTAAGTCGTTTGTAACGAAAGATCCTGATGAACAATGTCTACGCGTGCTCGGATTGAGTTACAACTACTTGCCTAATGACTTAAAAGCATGCCTTCTGTATTTTGGAATATTTCCAGGAGACAGTGAAATTTCAGTGAAGAGATTGGTGAGATTATGGATTGCTGAGGGGTTCTTGAAGGTGGAGGGTGACTTGGAAGAAGAGGCTGAAAACCGTTTGCAGGATCTCGTGGATAGATGTCTAGTTTTAGTTAGCAAAAGAAGTGCAGATGGAAGAAAAATCAAGACATGTAGGATTCATGATCTGGTCCATGAGTTATGCTTGAGAGAAGCACAAAGCCAAAACTTTTTATTTATCAGAAATGATAAAACAGAATCCGTTCCTCGTGTGGGATCTAGATGGATTAGCATACAGAAAAGTCAACAAACTGATGTCGAGTTTCAGGATGAGCATTGGTTTAGGTCCCTTACACATAAACTTTGCTGGTTGATTAGGACGCCTACCGATGATGATAAGAGTCCCTTGAGAAGAATTCGATCAATTTTCCTGTATGCTGCACCTTCTTTCAGTAACAATTCCAATTTAGAGCTTGGTCATTTGAATTTAATCAGAGTCTTGGACTTGAGTTCAATGTACTTCTCAAGCTTTCCCCTGCAGATACTTAGTCTCTTTTTGTTGAGGTACCTATCCTTTTCGACTCGTAATTCTTTTGGCATACCTGGAGGACTTTGCAGATTACTGAATCTACAAACATTCATCGTTCGAGGGCCAGTTATTTCATTTATTAAGTTCCCGGAACTAATTTGGGAAACAACACAATTAAGGCACCTGAAACTCAGGAACTTTTATTTGCCAGATCCTCCAAGTTCATCCATTGATGGAGAGACGAACTTGTTTTGGCCAAACATACAGTCTGTTTCGGGCTTGTTTCCTTATTGTTGCACTAAGAAGATCCTTTCAAGGTTTCAAAACATTAAGAAATTATGTATTCGGGGGCACGTGTGTGACTATGGAGTGGACGAAGAAGATATGGACCTCTGTCATCTTGTTGATCTGCATCAGCTAGAAACATTGAGTATTAAAGTTGATCGTTACCAGGTAAGTCACTGGAGTTCAAGATTCCATAAATCGCCTGTTTACGTACCAAGTGCAATACATTTTCCAATAAAGTTGAAGAAGTTAAAACTGGTCGGAACTCGCCTATCATGGGAGGAGTTGAACATCATAGGGCAATGGCCTAACCTTGAGGTGTTGAAGCTGAAACCAAATGCTTGTCGTGGCCTAGAATGGCGTCCAATTGGAGGAAGATTTCCACAGTTGAAGTTTTTGCTAATTGAAGGTACAAATCTGAAATGTTGGAAAGCCACAAATGATCATTTCCCTGCTCTTGAGCATCTAGTGATCAGACATTGCTTTCATTTGGAGGAGATCCCTATTGAGTTTGCTGATATTTACTCGCTACAACTAATCGAGTTACAGAACTGTACTGCGAAACTCTTGGCTTCTACTGTGCTTATTCAAGAAGAGCAAGAATCCCTAGGAAGCAAAGCTGTGGACGTTCGTTCTTACAACGATTCAGGTTAGTACAATAATTTCCTTCGAAACTTAAAACAATTTTGAAGTTATATATTAAAGAGTTGATGGTCAAAAATGCACCTAAAGTATCCCCATTTTTCGAGTTTCATATATGAACTATCAGATATGCGAGTTTCCTCCCTGAACTATCACCAACTATTTATCAAAACACCATCTTAACTATCTGTTGTTCCCTTTTCCTATCTGAAACATCCCCATCATTCAGGTAGGAAACGGGAACAACTGATAGTTGATGATAGTTCAGGTAGGAAACTCACACACTTGATAGTTCAGATATAAAATTCGAAAAACCAGATATTTAAGGTGTGTTTTTGACCTTTCCGTCTGTACTAAACATGAACCAAAATCGATTCAACTTTGCGTATATCAAATGTATAGTTGATCCTTTATGTTCTTTTTGCTACAGCTGAATGTGAACTAAATGGAAGTGATTCTGATTCAGACTGATGTTAGCTGAGGATTGAAGACTTTCAGACTTTTGATTTGTTGATCATTTGCTTATCTTATTCCATAATTGGAGTTTATCTGAATGAACATTGGGGCTATTGCAGACCAACATTAACTGTTGCTAAGGCATTATCAGTGAGATATGAGATCGAGGAGAAGTAGTCGAGATATACACAAGCTGATCTGAACATCACAAGTAGATCACCATTTCAATTTGTTTTTCTTACTCTACTTTTTTTGTTAGTCCCAAAAAGAATGTCTATTTCCTTTTTTTGGCAACTTCTTATTTAAACTTTCCATATGACTGATGGCATATTTAAGATTACAAGATAAAAAGACATTTTGGTACATTCTACGTATCTTTAATGTAGAATTACATCATTCAAAGTCTTCTTTAATTCTTAAGTTTCATATCAAGCCAAAATCAGTCAAACAAAACTAAAAGGAATATAAGTTTTTCAACAAGCCTTTGATCTATAGTAGAATCAAGAAGTGGTTCTTCATCAAATGGTCAGAAAGTTAACAGTTTCAAATCATTAAATAAGAGCCATTATTTGTCAACCAGCCGAGAGTCCGCTAGAAACAGTCTCTCTACCTTCGTAAGATAAGACAGTATATACACCATCTCTACCTTCATTTGGTAAGATAAGACTGCATATACACCACCCTCTCGGATCCACTTGTGGGGTTAAACCATGTTGTTGTCGTCGTCGAAATAAAGCATGAAATGATTTTGCATTAGGACAAATTTCATCCCATCAATGTAAGCTAAAAATTAATTTTGTACTTTAATAAATCAATATTATCAGTCAATCATATAAATAGGACGATATTTTTTGAAAAAACGAGTCACCAATAAGGTAAGAACTCCAACCTATACAATGCTTCTTAGGTCAAATACGATACACAAGCACCACATTTTAATAGAGAAAATAGAAAATGTGGAATTTCTACTTTTATAACTTCAACCAAGTTTCTATGAGGTTGGATAGCCCCATAAAGTTGAGCAGCAGCAACATTGAGAGTTGAATAATGATGTAATACTTGAATTATAATCAAGTTCTTATACACCATAGACAGAATAAAAGCGAAAAGAAACACAAATATTCACATAAATTTGACCTTTCGACCATCCAACGTACAAGTTAAAACAAGGAAACAAAGCGAAAAGTTGTGCATCAAGAGAATATCAAACGGAGAATGGCCCCGGAGAACTTGAATGACTTCTCTGTCTCTTCCAGGCAATGGTTCTTCTCCTCTCTAGTCCAGTTCTGAGCAAAAGAATCGAAAATGGATCATGTTAAGTTGTTAACCCCATCAATGAAAACGAGTAAGATGAAAGAATGATTATTGTTTTAAAAAGTTGAAAACTTGGCAAGAGGGAGGCTAAGGATTTTACTTCTGCAACTTTGTTCAGCTTATCCCTAACATTCTGCAGCAGCTGAGAAAGGTCGCCGTCCCATTTGTAGAACTCCAGCTCTTTCTTGTCGAGTACCTTTTCAGCTACCTATAAAGAAAGAAGAAGCATGATTGTCCACAAGTAACCGCCTTTTCCTTGTAACATTATTAGCTCTAAGAAGGGAAGAAGGAAAGAAATAAAACTATGCAATTATGTTACTGTAATCATAATTTCAACGGACTTAAGTTGATTTTGCCATTTTGAGACTAAGCGATGATAAAGATAGGAACCTATAACATTTCAACTATCCATCAAATTTGAAGTACTAATGAGTGGATGAATGGAAATATGGTAAACAGAGAAAAATGTAATTAAGAAAATTTTAAGGCCTATGAAAGGCAACTCAAGTGGCAAACAGAAAACAGAATACGAAGAGGGGAAGAGATATGAATCTATACAAGGGTGTAATGACTTGAGTTTATTGAGAACCAAAAATAATGTCTTCTTCACATGAGTTGCCTCAGATGCCCTTCAAAAAAAGAAAACCTTTTATGGCGGTGAAGTCGGGTCCAACTTGCGAGCACCTCGGCTATTCCACCGAGTACCTACTACCTCCCACTAGCACAGTACTGGGTAACTCTGCCCACTAAGGCTTAAATGGTCCTAATATTTTGTCTCCACTCTGCTAGAATTTGAACCTGATACCTCGTGGTTCTCCTCCCACCTCATTGACCAACTAAGTGTCGAAGTCACATCTTTGGGTGTCATCGGAGGATGCCCTTCAAATTATGACTTAGAACCATCTAAGCTTTTGTTCATTCCATATTTCTATGATAAAATTCTAGCTTTATATACTGTGTATCAGACTAACAATGCGGAATAATACTAAAAAGTAAAAACTTAAAAGAAGAGATCACTGACCTTTCTCCCTATCATGCGGCCTCCAGCTGAATGAGCAAAGTAGGTGTTGTAAAAATGGCAAATAAATGCTTGAGGATCCTTTTCTGATAGCTCCTCTAAGTAACGAGCATAGGTGACACCAGGAGTTGACGGTTCCGGGATGGCATGACCTTGCTGCCTAAACCATTCCAAATCCTTTGCTAGAACCTCAGACCTTTCTAATCCTGTGTTCCTGAACTCAGCATCTGTAGTCAAATGAAATAGCACTAAGATTCTGTTTTTCTACCAAGTCATTAATTTATGCATCTATGTGGAGAGTGTGTGCTTGGAAATTGTAAGGCACGTATCAGTTGTCTTTGCCAGAAGTATTTTGTATGTAGAGCAAATTAAACTAATTTATGTTGCAAACTCCATTCGTGAAAAAGCATTGCTAAACATAAAGCTGAAACAACCAAAGCAAAAGAAACAGGAAGCATGGAAGACCAGCCCTGGGGTCATTAGTTAAAGCTGAAATGCCACCGATTGGTTATAAAAACATCAGCAAATTCAGTACTTCACTCATAACTTAACTTCTCTATTATTCAGAAAACAAATAATGAGTCACAGCAGCTCGATGCTAACTATTATTCGATCCCAAATCAGAGGTTTGGCTATCCTTCTTGGGCCATCTAAGCATAACATACAATTCTGAAAAGAAAACTTCTTTCGCATTATTAAAAGGCACTCAAAATGCAATGTCCTCTTCATAGGTTAACTTGATAGAAAAATTTCTCCAAAGAGAAAGATAAAGAAAAGAAAAGGTAACACTCAGTCCTCCCATTGAATAAAACCATCACCTATCAACAATTCCCTTGCTCTATCATGTTGCTCCGAAATACCAATAGAAACCAAAAAAACCTTTTCCACAATGATCTCCAAAGTTTAAAGAGTACAAATTATTTTTGATCAAGTGCAAGTATTAGTATATTCATTCATAAACATGGTCAAACTGGCCATATACATGGAATATACCAAAAAGTAAAGAATCTACAAAACATATTTTCTATGCAACTGGGAACTTTCTGTTTACAACAGAAGAAAATGAGGGATCGGAGACTACTCCTCAACTGATTAAAGAGTATAATATATTCCCACAAAAGGAGGAGTCCATCAAGCTTTTTCAATTATCAATAACATGAACCAAACAAAACAATATATTAGAACCTTAATGGATGTCAAAGAATCAATTACCAAAAAGCAGCATAGGTACCAACAGAATTGAAAAACTCATCTCAAAATTCCATAATTTCCAAAGTTAAAAGAGTATAACATACTACCAATTGTCAAGTTTTTCAATTATCAATACCATGAACCAGACAAAACAACATATTAGAACTCTAACAGATGCACATAAGTTAAGAAAAACTCACACTCAGGAAAAGGAGCCTTTTCCACAATTCTTTCCAAAGTATCATAAACCAATTTGCTATCCACCAAGAACTTCAAGTACCCTTCAACACTAGGCTCCCACTTAGCCAAAGGCTGATCTACAGGCTCTTTTTCCCCTTCCTTAGCCTGGTCCTTAGTATGCAATTTCATAGCCACAAACCTCATTTCCTCCACAAACCCCTTAGCCTCACCAGGATACCTCTTATTAGATTTCTCAGCAGCAGTTGTTGCTGAAACTACCACCATCCTTGATTTTTTCAAAGAAAGATTAGAACTTTGAGTGAATCTTGAAAAGGGTATTGAACAAAACTGATTTTGAGGCTTGTTCAAAACTGTAAACTGAGTTTTCTCCAAAAGGGGTTGAGATTGAGATAAGGGTGTTATAGAAGCCATCTTAAAGGAAGAGTCTTGAACAAAGGGTATTTGAAAAAAAGAAGTGAAAAGGACAGATTAACCTTCTTCTTGAATGGATTGGAACAAGAAAGAAGTGATGATTGCAAAAAAAATTGAATCTTTTAGTAGTATTCTTTAATGTGTATAAGGGTTTCTTAGAAGCAAAAGCAATAGATACAACAATACAGTGTATCTATATGATGATATATGCAGAAAAATGAATATAAAAATGATTTTTTAATGGAACTTATGGGAAGTTTTTCAATTTTCAATGGTGTTTACTGCACTGGCTAAAAGTTCTTGGAGTCCTTCACCATGGATAGGTTTCTATGACGTTTCTCTCCGTTTATTTTTACTTGTCTAGTAGTATATACTAAAAATATTAAGTGATTTAAATAAAGTTATAATTTATTATTTTGTATCTAAATTTATTTATACTTTGTAGAAGTGATGTAACAAAATTGTTTTTTATTTATTGTGTTTAAAGAAATATGTCAAATCAAAAATGAACAAATAAAGATGAACGCTGAAATTATTTGTTTTATAATTGAGAAATGATTTCGTAAGAGTAAAGGAATTTGATGAATACGACGTCGTTTAAGTCCTTTACGTTTTCTTGATTCTTATTGCGTGGCCCTATAATAAGTTCCTTAAAAAAAAAAAAAAAAAAAAAAAAAAAAATATATATATATATATATGAAAAAAGGGCGACATGGAATTCTTAGTGCCATTAATAAGTATTCTTAGGAACCAAAAAAATAGTAAAAATTATTTTGGTTATTTGTTAAAGAAAAAGAGGCAAGTATCTATCGAAAATTATATATATATCATTCTCTTCAGATTTCGCTTATAAATCACATTGGTATTTCACTGATATTATATTTGTTAAAGGAAAATAATTAATAGCATGCTTTATAATTTTTTGGAAAGTCATAAGTATTTATTCTTTTGAAGGGGAAAAATGATTAGTTTAGACTTTAGAGAGCTTGTGATCAAATTTTAAGAAAAATAAATAATTTATTATTATTTTAAAACTTTGACAAACACGAATTACTGCTATAATATTTAATTATTTATTATTATTTAACATAAAAAGAAGGAATATAAAGTAAATCTATATTTTCTACCCAAAAGTCAACTTGTAATTTTATTTTATTTTATTTTATTTTATTTTCTTATACTTAACGTTAAAGTAAAATTTAATATTCCAAGTTGACATAACTTTTAGTAAGACTTAAGTTTTGGTTAACGATTAACTGCTAATTTGTCTTTGGGATATATATATAATAGTTTGATGAAATTAAAATCTGTTCATCTTTTAGAAAAACAAAATTATAATATCTCTTATTCAAGTTTCATTATTTCATAAAATAACTCTTTAATATTTTCCTGGTGCTTGTATGAGTATAGAGTATTTAGCGTTTGGTATTTGATAATTCATAACTCAAAGTAAATATCAAATAGTGAACTCTTAAAATATTTAGTTTAGCAAATCAAACTCGGGTAAGTTAATCAAACTTTGATTTTGTAATTACGTATTGAAGGAAAAGATATGTTCATAATTTGTCCAACGGTACATGTTAGCTTTTAGAGAAATCATGTAAAGAAGTTAGATTACCTCCACTTTTAAATTTTGAGTTGTGGATTTATCGACATAGTCAATCAGATATTCAAATCATTTATTAATCTTACTCATATATATAATAATTAATTCATTATGATTGAATGGTATTTAATATTCAATTCGTTATTTCAAATTTCAATATGATATGATAATCAAATCTTGGTACAACAAATCTCCATCTAATTCGATTTTTAATGATTTATATTGCGTATGGCCATGTAACTATATATTTAAAGGTTTTTGTTGGTGGTTCATAACTTCAATAAATTTGTGCATGTGATCGAGAATTGCTATTTACAAAATCTTGAATAAGTCGATGAATATAATATTAAGTAAAGATATGATCGATTTTTATTTTTATTATTTTATAAAGAAGAACAATAATGTATGGTACCAATAATGATGAGGATAACAAGAAGGTACAAGCATGGGAAGAATTGAAAAACAATTATTTTAGTGTGACATTTTCCTTTCCGATTTAACAGATCGATATTCAAAAGCATCCTATAAAATTACTTTATAGTAATTGGTTAGTTCGAATATAATAAAATCATAAAATTCTTCTTATCAAAATATTATTTATTTTCTTTAATTCAAAATCTTCTATTAAAAGTAGATAGACTTCAATCATTTTAGATTAAGGGAGTTAAAAAGAAATCAAATCAAATGAAGAAAGAAACTGATTGGTACTTTGATTTGATGTTTAAAAAAAATGGATCATTATGATTAAGAAAATCAAATCGAGAAAAATCGAAATAAAAAAATCAATGTTAACTGTTTTGATCTATATATTTAAAAAATCGACATAAATATTTGAAAATAAATAAATAAAATTGACTAACATCCACTGTCAAAAAGCTAAGATTCTCAATTATTTTCATCTTTCAATATTTAAATATAAATAAGAAAATAGTATTATAAGGCAATTTGGACACAAAATAATTGACGCAATTTGGACACTTACATGACTTACTGAAATTAGGGAGCACTTTACTCTAGAAATTTTCGATGTAAGTTCAGACTTAGTCAAGTTTTTTATTGAGGGTATTTAATAACGGATAGAAAAAAATAATTTTACAATATAGAAAAGAATCATATTTATTCTTATACTTCCATAAATATGTTATATTTGGCCTTTGTTATACTTTTTCAACATATTTGCTATTTTCATTTAATTTTAAAGTCATATTTGTTCTTATACTCTCAGAAAGGGTTATATTTACCCCTATGACGTTAAATGCTCGTGTCCTCAATACATTTATCCTTTTCTTTTCTTGTAACTTCAAGTCATATTTATCCTGATACTCTAAAAAAGGATCATATTAATCACTACAACATTAATCCTCATGTTCCACCTTAATTTGTTATGTGATTTATGGGACATATTCTTTTCAATTAAATCTATTAGACCATTTTAACCCATGTATTAAATAAGTTATTAGCCCATTTATAAAATAAGTTACTAAATTAATTGGGGAAAAAAAATATGTCCTAGATAAATAAGTTGTTATTCCATTTGTTAAATATTTACTAAAAATATGTTCCGAAGGATCCACATATCCATAAATCATATAAGAAAATTAAGGTAGAACATAAGAATTTAACGTCGAGTAACTAAAATCTTTTTTCTAAGAGTATAAGAAAAAATATTGCTCTAAAGTTTTTAAAAAATGACAAATATATTAAGGACATAAGTATTTAATGTCTGGATAAGTGCCTCCATATATTAGTAAAAGACTTTTTTTTTTAACTTATAAGCTATATTTATCTTCTTAATTTAAATCCAATAATAGTATTTGCAGGACATCGAAAAACTAAAAAGATCAAAGCAAAATGTAGAAGGAATTGGATGTAGTACTAGAAAAAATAAATGTGTTTAGAAAAGGAAAATGCAGTAGATACTAATTAATTTCATTGAAATAACCAAATCAAATCGACCTATGTATACCCTATCTTCAACACTACTCGGTGGTATTTTAGTGAGACATGGATAGAACTCACCCCTAATTTTGTCTAGTGTAGAAAACATATGTTGAGAAACATTTAAAAGATAATTATATTCAACAGACATAATACTTGATTGTAAATCCAGTTATTATATATTTACTTGAGATTGTTGTCGAAACCCATAAATATCAAATCCCGTATTTTATTGGCAAATTCAAAAAGGTAATTAAGGAGTTTGTTTATTCATATGATTAAATTAGCTAAAAACAATAATGTGGTTGTTGCTCTTGTGACTTACTTTTAGCTAGTTTGTTACCATGTCGATAATATTACAAGCATGAACAGAGTCAAAATTTAGACGTAGTGTGTTCTGAATTGAAAGATTAGATTTTGACTGTCGGTACTTTCTTTCTTCAATAGTTTCATCACAACTTTTTACACTAGAATTTCTTTCAAATCTGTTCAGAAAAACGATTTTCTTAAGCGCCAAGGGTCTATCAGAAACATCTCTACCCTACAAAGGTAGGGTGAGGTTTACGTACACTTCACCCTCCCAACCCCCGACTTGTGGAAGTACTATCAACTATGTTAGGTATTATGTTGTTGTTTGCCATCCTTCAATGGTAGCAAAGTGTTGATCTTAAATGCTATTAATGAAGTTCCAGTTTCTAGTCTAATTTGGTCCCTCTATGGTAATCCTCTATAGCAGTTTTGTTCTGCATTTTTCACTTTAGCCTTCAGAAATCTTCATCTTTCCAGACATTTGCTTGTAGCAAAAACTTGCCTTATTTTTCAGGTTACGAATCCATTTTACGGTCGACTACCTATATAGGCTATAGCTGCTAGCTTTAGGTAAATCTTACAGCTGAAAATTGTCGGTACATAGAAGTTAAACTCGTGAGAATAATAGTTTTATGATCACTGAATGTTGGGAAGAGGGTTGGGTTTCTCTTTGACACCAACTAAACAGGTGTTGAAGACAAATCTGTTTTCTGATAGAACCAAGTCACCAACACATATTGGCTCAGGGACATTCTCAGGTAGACAGTTTCTAGAGGCATAAAAGTCTCGAATGGTAATGAACAGAGGTTTCTCCTCGAGTCAGATGAATATTAACACTCTCGAGTACAAAAGCAGAAGGGAGCTTGAATACAAAACTCACCAGTCGAGCCAGGACGACAGCCAGCCACAGTGACCTAATGATGCCAAGTAGGGGAATGTGCACAGTGCAATAGTTAACTTACTTTCTCTCGGTTGCTTCAATGCCTATGATAAGCCCTCACTTCAAAGATGTAACACAAATAATGACTGTCTTCACTGCCGTGAGGTCAACAAGTTAGGCAGAGGCAGGCTCGAAGCAGACAGTATTCAATAGCGTGCATAGCAAAGATAAAAGGCATTTAATGGCAAACAAGATACATACTAGCAGAATAATCAGTTTAAGAGATGAACGAGAGGAGTTCATCACACACACTTTTGAGATTAAAATTTGTGTATTTTACATGTGTGTTAGTATCTAATACATGCAAAACATGTGAATTATCAGAACCAAAAAAGGAAAAAAGAAAAATACTACTTGGTGTATAAAAAGAGAACACATTCAAGGGAGCATCAAACAACTGTCCCGATATAGTTAAGACTACTTGGCTGCTTGTTCTAAGATTGGAATTTTATTCCAAGTATCTTCCGGTCCACTAATTTGCAATGGAGGCAACGAGAAAGCACTAACCGTTGAGCTCTTGCTTCGAATCTCTTTTAAAGCTCGTAAAGCAGATATGGTGCTCTTCATGTATAAGCTTTCGATATACTCTATTTCTGTCAGCTCCTTTGGGGCTCTAAGTAGACCATCATTTTTGTTGTTGCCGCTAGTTGAAGTTTCATTTCCATCAGCTTCCACGGTAACACATGAGGTGTCAATGATGGGGAATAGGCGGTCGATCAAATTCTCACATTCCTTTACAAGCTTGTATAGCAAATCAGTGGTGAAGAAAGGCTGCTGCAAGACCCTCTGAATGAAGGGCAAGCGAAGAAGAGCACCAGTCCTTTTATCATATTTCTTGAGTATCTTCACGAGCCCTATAAGCAAAAACAGGAATAGATCAGAATGGCTCATCACCGGAAGCAGATCCAGGATTTAAACTTGATAGGTTCAACCTTTTAAGATTTTTAGCACTGAACTTGCACTTTTTATGGGTACAGGTTTAATATTTGTTGAGAGTTTAGTTGGTTTTCACATATATACTTCGGATGAACCCGTTGCCTAAGAGCTACATCCGCCACTGCTCATGAGACAATACAGGTGACTTATATCCTATCTCAATTTGTTCCTGCACCATTTCTAGCTTTGCAGACACCGAAATCTCAGTGCACACCAATCAGACAATGAGTGTAGATGCAAATATATAGCACAAGCCCGAGTATCAACTCTTGCACATTTACAAAGACTTCTCACAGGTACCCTTAAAATTCTGAGGTACAATTAATTTCATACATCCAAAGAAAGATTGGATTTACCAGTATAGTTGAGGGCACTGTAATTTTCCAGCAAAACCATCTCCCCGTGGAAGTCTACTATCTCCCTGCGAATCTTTAGAATCTCATCATTACGATCTTTTGCCTTTGCCACTCTGTCTTGCAACTCCTGTTACCAATTTACGAAACATGTCAAATACAGGATCAAAATCTAACAAGACCTTGCATAATCATTTTTTATTTATCGAGAGGTAATGATTGTTTTCTTCTTCTTGGAAACAACTAGATGCATAACCAATAATTAGTGTGAACTACATCTAGTACCAATGATTTCTTTGTATCCCAGCACAACTATGGCATCAAGATTCTGCTTCTAATCAAATTATAGGATCTTTGGGTCACAAAATGAAATAAGTTAGAATGAGATTGTACTTATTATGCACTATGGCATGTCTACATTCAAATCATGGATGCAGATAAAAACTTCTGTTTAGCCCTGTTATTACAAATTCATACTCAAAAGCGCAAACCTGAAAAATAACTAGCAAATACCTAGCACAACAGATGATGCTTGTATAAAGCATATACACACAATTAAGCAAGAACAGGGGACCTCTTCACTAAGAGAATATAGGATTGGCAATAGGGTGGGGCGGGTGAAGTCTTGCCCTACAACAAACTCAACCCACCATGCCTTGCCCAGTTAAGAGCTTGCTTTGCCCCGCCCCACCCTATCCTGCCCCAGTTGTCATCCCTATGAGAATTGTTATATTTTCATTGAACTTCATGGAATCTTATTCAATTATGTGGGTGTCTAGAGATTCCCATGTATATATTAAAAAGATTACTACACTTGACTGTGAACCCATTTATCATTGTACATCAACTTGAGGTCATCCTAATGGGATTTCACTGGGTATGTTGTTGTTGTTGTAACATGAGGTCATCCTAGTGGAATTTCACTGGGTCTGTTGTTGTTGTTGTTGTTGTAACTTTAGGTCATCCTAGAAAGTCGTGAACTTCAGATTTTGGATCCGACTTTGTAAGCACTAAGCATACTTCTACATCAATCCAACAAAGCCAGCATCTTTTCACTACTCTGCCTCTATTCACAGGAGGAATTACATAATTGATTTGTGGGATTCTTTTCCTTTATGTTTGTTCTTTAATTACACAACTAGTATTATATGCATTCCTGCATCACTGTATTTGGTTCTAATTAGTACAGTGTCAAAAGCAAATTATTCCATTACTTTATTTTCTTCCTTCAGCATACAGCTGGAGTAATACACTAGAAATCAATATTATAGGTATCTCTTAGCTAGAATTTTGTCGTTGAAACATTTCAAGTTCCAAAAACTGGATGTTTACTCGCACGTAAAATGAATGTCCAAACACAACTTCAAGTTTCAAAATCCATAACATCAAAATCTATGACCAAACGGGAGCTTAATGTCTGTTAAACAACAAAACATAAGAAAATACATATCAACAAGTTTCACAAATGAGCTGTAGCCTGTATATCACCAAAATCGAAACAACAATGTATTAATCATAGCAAAATCAGCTTCCAGAAGCTTCCAGACAGAGACAAATCCAGAATTTAAAGGCAAATACATCATTTAATTTATTTTTTTCAAATATCCTTCTCTGCTTCAAGCTTAATTAGCCCAAAAAAAATATTTTTAGGAATGTTCATGAAATTATAACCAAACAATTTCGAATTTAATCAACGTTTACGATGAGAACTGTATTTTCCTAATTTATTCTAAAATCCTATAAAATTTAAAAAAATCACAAGGCATCAGAATTTATTTATTTTTTACCTTTAATCGAATGATATACTCTTCTTCTTTCTCAACGAAGAACGAATTGAATTTCTCAAGCTCATCTTCCAACAAATTCACAAACTCAACTTCCGCATCAGTCATCGGTTCCTTCTCCGGCACCTTATCAAAACCTCCGGCAGCCATTTTCATCCTCTTAGAAGCCCTAACATCGTCTCCATCTCCGGAACTCAGCGATCTCTTCGGTTCAATCAACTTCAACTTTTTCTTCAAATCCTTGTATGATAAAAACTTGTCTCTCCATTCCGGTAACGTTTCTTCGATTTGATTGCTCAAACTTTTTCCGAACTTCATAACTCCGATGAAGAAATTCACACACAGAAAATGTGAAGTGTACAAATTTTAGAGAAGAAATGAGAGAAAAATGAAGGAATTGAAAGGTTGATATAATGGTAAAATTAAGTGTGTGGAGTGAAGAAAAAGTGAGAGAATATGAAGAGTGAGCTGGGGGTATAATTGGGAATATTCTCTTCTTGTGCTCTTTTCACTATTTATTTTAAATTTATTATAGTATGCTAAATTTATCATTATAACAAAAAAAAAATTATATCGAGTTAATAATCAAAAACATATTTAAGTATTTTGATTTTTAATTTTCATATTTAAACTTTTAGTTATTGTGAGTTTACTATCTGAAATATTATCATTGTTCATATAAGAAAATAGAACAATTGATAAGTTAAGATGCGTTTTTAATAAATAGTTGATGATAATATAGATAGGAAACTCGCACACATAATAGATCAAATTTGAAACTTAAAAAATTGAGATGATTTAAGCGTGTTTTTGACCGTTTTGTCTTTTATATATAATCAATTTGGTGTGATTACATTATAATTTTTTATTTTGAAAATTTCTTGTTTGTTTATCTTATTTTAGGATAAAATTTATCTAAATATTATAGTTATTGAAATAATAGAAGAAATGATATGTAATAATTATCCAAATAAGCCGTTTGTTATTAGCCTTTTTTTAATATATTTTTTGTTAACTTATCTATTCATAAAAGGCCAATGTTATATTTTATTTTATCAATATAAATATATTATTGAGTAATTAAAAGAATCAAATATAACTCTTGATATATCTATTAGTAAAAAAATAGAATATTTTTTGCCGTTTTAATATAAAGGTGAAATGTGTGGAGTAAGGAAATTGGAGAGAGAATATTATGAGTGAAAGTGGAAGGTGAGAGTGAGATCAATACGGATCTCGTGATGGAGTTGAAATTTTTTATTCGTGATTAAAAATTTTAAATTCGAATCTCGAATATAGAAGCATGTCTTGTTAGAAGCGTATTCGCTAGAGAATGAATCTTGAAATGTATAAATTTAAATTAATCAAACTTTAGTATAAGCAAACGTCGAATAAAAAATTTGAAAAATGGGGGTGGGGGNATCATCCACTTGAGGTGCCTAAGTGAAATTTCGTGCCAAATTTAAGGGGCTACCGATGGGTTAGGCCAAATATCTATAAGAGGATATCTTTGGGTTTATGCTTTATTCCTTTTTGTTTTAACAAGTAGACTGTTGGTGGGGCCCATTTGATTTGGGCAACCGTGACGTGGCGGTTAGTTAATAGTTGAAGCTGGTGAGCTATATAGCTTATCATACTCTGTCTTATATAGTCCTATCCATTCCAATTATAAAAAATAAAAAATAAAAAAAATGAAAAATAATTTTAAAAATTCACATGTTTTTATTTAAATAAGTTACTGCGAGTAGAGAATGTATCGGAAATAGTAGAAGTAAGATATATATATATATATATCTCAAATTCATTTATGAAATTTCACTGGGTATATTGTTGTTATTATTTAAAGGGAAAAAAAAATATTCTCCCGAATTATCATAAATAGTATGTATATATTCTCCGTCAATATTTTGGGATATTGATACTCCTGTCGTAAAAAAACTAGAGCATATATATCTTTTATATTAATAGTGTAATGATTTGTTCGAATTCTACTGCAATATATTAAACTTCAAGTCTCATGTCGATTTAATAGAGAGTTGATGTGAAATTTATATTGCCTAAATCTCTTTCATACGATAGCTAAAGTTTGAGGTGTGATTATTTTAATCTAAATAATAATAACTAAAAAGGCATCGCTCAAATTAAAAGCAGCTGCTGAAGCCGAGCCGATTAAATATCCTCCACAAATTTATTTTGTAATTAAGAAGAATGGTATAATTCCAAAGCTTGAGGAATATGCGTATAGCTCTTATTAAAAAAATAAAAAAAATTCCACAAAAGGACAAATAAAAAAAAATCAACAATAGACCAAATTTTCTATTTTAAAGGGTAAAATTAGAATTCTACGTAACAATTCATTTTTGCATTAATTTTTTTTCAATATATTATTGTACTGACTAATTCAAATTCAAGCAGCAGTAGTAAGTATATATAAGGATGAAACATTATCTAATAAGATTTTATTCATAATCAATATTTGAACTTGGACTTTATGATTAAAAATAATGAAACAATTCTATTTATCTTATCATAATAATTGTGATTTGTTTTTTCATTAGTTATTAATTGATGTTATTGACTATTCTTCTTTGACATTTTGGCAATTCCCAAGAAAAGATAGGATTCGTATCTAGTTAGAGTATATGCTTAAAAAAAGAAGCATAATCCATTGTTTTGGTACTATTATAAAATTCTCCTCTTTAATAAAGGTTATATATATTCTTTTTTTTGGTTCAATTACTAAGTGTACTTTATGATGTAATTAATAATGAAAAAATTATTATCCAAATATTTTTTAATGGTCTTCAAGGTATGTCATTCATAATAGTCAATAATTTTGTCTGGTTAGAATAATTAATCATCACTAGGAAAAAACTCGATATTCTGATCGAATAATTAGAAAATTCTTCTCCTCATAAAGATTGATGGCTTATTTCCTCAATATTGAATGGATTATTATATATGAATTACTTGTTTTTTTGTATTGTCAATTAAATATTGTATTATTTTATGTTAAAGATTAACTACTATATAGTGCCACAAGGGCCAAGGCCCACAACCAAACGACCCTTCAAATTCAATTATCAAATGAGATACAGTTTTTTAGTATATGTTGACTCATGCTAGAGACACTAAATACTTTGTTTGACTCTTATGAATGTGATCCTGATCAATGGTCGCGGTGGAGTGGTATATAATTACTTTATTATATTTAATTAATAATTCTGCGTTGAATTTTATGTATGAAATCACCTTTGATAGGAAGTATTTTGCTTTTAAAGTGAGATTTTTTTATTACGAAATTGAATTAATTGAGCTCTAAAACGAATAGCACACCCATGAGAAAAAACACTTATGAATGTGACTTAAAAAATGTCACTAGATCATAAAAACATATATAGAGCTATCTCTAGACAGATACATTTCATAGAACTAAATATACAAAAACTTGGATTCTTGTATTAATGGAGTATTTCTATGCTTCAACATCATCAAACTTGGTAGGTTAAGACAACAAAAAAACAAAAAATAAAAAAAAGGGGTGGGTGGGGTTGGGGTGGGGGTGGGGGTGGGGGGATAGACAAACATAATGATGTTAAAATTAAGGGCATGATCTTGTAAATTGTAGTAATGATATTTAACTAGTTAAGTGAGGATTAATTAACTCCACTCAAATGATAACTAAGAAAATCTTTTCAAAAAATAAATCATCATGAATTCCAAAAACTTATAAATACTTCCTCTTTTTCAATTTATGCGATATAGATTGAATTAACAAGAAATTTAAGAAAAAAATTGAATGTTTTTGAAGTTTTTAAATTATATCATAATATTTGTATGGCTATATGACTTTTGAAATATGTGATCTTGAACCTATCATATTATTTGCATGAAGTAAAATAAGAAATATAAAGTCAATTATTTCTTAATTTAAAAATTATGTCATTCTTTTT
This sequence comes from Solanum stenotomum, assembly GCF_019186545.1. Lineage (NCBI taxonomy): Eukaryota > Viridiplantae > Streptophyta > Magnoliopsida > Solanales > Solanaceae > Solanum > Solanum stenotomum. The sequence goes on from NC_064292.1 coordinate 51,059,597, forward strand.
TTAAAGAACTATAAAAATGTCGTGTAAATTGTGATGTGATTATTCGAGTCAAGTCAACTATTGAATCGCCTTGTTATGAACCAAGTCCAGCCTAATGTAGATACTAATGTCATACAAGTTGTTATTGGGCTGACAAGAGTTATTTGGTCGAGAACGAGCAATATGACCAGGTTAATTTGGGATTCGGATTGAGTAGTGGGCATGAAACGTTCCATCAAAAAGGGTAGTGATATGTGATTTAGGGATTATGCAAATGCAAGTTGTTGAGAAAAATGTCTAGTCCTCTCATCCCCTTTCTTTGAGTCAATGTTTCTCATCTCCCTTCTAGTTATCTTCTACAATAATTTTTTTTGTTAGTTCCATTTACCGTTGTAACTTCGAGTATAGTGATTATAATATTTGAATGTTTTTATTATGAAATTGAAGTGGTTACACCTTATTAAAATTTGTATTTTTTTGCATTTTTTTTAAAAAATAAAATCTTGTAACACCATATCTATGAAAAAAACAAGTTGGATTAGATTAATGAAATTCTATGCTTTATCCATTTGGCATGTTCTCTAAAGATCCTCATGGAACTTTCTTTAAAATATAACGTGCATAAGTTTAATAGGATGAGAATTAAATAGTGATGGAAAATAAAAGAAGCCACAAAGCATATTCTTTGATATAATCTTAATTAATTCCCTTTGTTTCTATTTTTTTTGTTTGATAAAAAATTGTGAGCTTTACCCCCACTAGAGAAAACCAAGAAATAAGCCACTTTTAAAATTTTCATATTCTTTGAGATAGTGTCCTGGTTTTATTTATTATTATTGGAGTGGAATTTTGCAATTTTAGTCCCTATAGTATATATAAATTTTTATTTCGATTCTCATGATATTTGTCATTTGACAAGGAATATTAATTTCTGCTAAATATGATCGATTGAACTGATCATAATTTATTAGACTATTATTTTTAAGAATGGCAACTGAGTACTGCAAGTAAATATATTGTTATCGATTTGCTCAATTATTTGATAACTAGATCTCTTTTCGGGTCAATCCACTCAATATCCAAACGAGGGTAAGCTTTTGGTGGTTGTAAAGACGATATATATAACACAACGAAATATGTAATATAGTACTAGACGACCATAGTAAATATATAATTAAGGGACTAAACATGTACATTTTATTTAATAGTATAAGATTATATGCTTATTGAAATATCTCAAGGACTAATATTAAAATTTACTAATAATTTAGGGATCAAAATATGTAATTATCCCTATTAGGATACTATGCCAAAAGAGAAAGTAAGAATGGACCATATTGTTTTATTATTATTCTATGTTATCAACTTATCTAACATTTATGTTTTTTTTTTCTTCACTTCTCTTTTTGGTTGCAAATTGCAATTACGACCTTTCAAGTTTCAACTACCAATTGATGATTTTCCAACAGTTTATTCAGTCTTTTCTCAAGAAAAAAGCCAAGAGTTTATTCAAAAAGACAACAAATTCTATATTATTTTGATATACAAATCACGAGTTCGAGTTGTAGAAACAGTCAATAATGCTTATTAGATTGTCTACATTACACTCCTTAAGGTGTGACCCTTCTTACGCGGGATGATTTAAGCATTAGGCTGCCCTAAGGAGTATGATGTAGACAATTTATTCTAATGCAAGTATTAGTGACTGCTTCCATGGCTCCACGTTAGCAGGGTCCGGAGAATGATCTCAACACCTCCAGAAGCGTGAGATAGACAATCTAATGTAATGCAAACATTAGTGGCTTCTTTTATGGGTTAAACCCGCAAGTTATATGTCACACAAAGACAACTATATCAAATTTGATACGATAACTTTGGGAATAAAGTGATAACTTTGGGAATAACGTAATAACTCGCTGTTATAACCAGTTAAATTACATTGTATTCAACATATATAAATTAAACTTTGTCTTGTCTTTGTAACTAATAATTGTCTAGAAACAAAAAATTATTCAATTGGGTCTCCAACAATATTTGGGCCCCCAGTTTCTACATGTATTGGGCTGGATTTTAGTAAATTAGGCCTTTGTGTCTAAAAAGTTGGATCAAACTACTCACAAAATGACACATATATACAATTGATAGTTATAATTAGCAATAAATAGCCCAATAATAATTAGCATTTAATAGACAAATAAAAAATAGTAAAAATTAGGCAAATCACATAGTATAAGAAAGGTATTGCTTCCTATCCCTACTCTTTCATTAATTACCAAAAATCTCTTTTTTAGTGTCTTTCGGATACATAATATAGCAGCGCGGATACTTTAATTAATAAAGGGCGGATACTTAAATTATTAAGTTGTTGGCACAGATACTTTAATTAATAACGGGAGGATACTTAAATTAACAGGCGGATGCATAAGATAGCAGCACGGATACTTTAATTAATAACGGGCGGATACTTAAACTAAGGGTGGCAAACGGACCGGTTTTTGTCCGGTCCGGTCCGGTCCGGTTGAACCGGTAAGGAACCGGTCTTATAGGTACCGGAACCGGTACCGAAACGGAATCCGGATTTTTATCCGGTTGATCCGGTCCGGTAAGAACCGGTTCTGGTCCGGTTCAACGGTCAATTTGATTTTTATTTTTTTTTTTAAATGTGAACGTTAAGGAGCCGTTGGGCCCTTTTAGCCGTTGGGCTGGGGCCCAAAACGGCTCCAAACAGCCCCCCCACCCCTCTCTACCCCTTAACACTATAAATATATCATATTTTTTCATTTAAATCACAAATTCACAAACTATTTCATTCATATCTTATAAAATCTCTTAATTTTCAATCTCTCATAAATTCATAATTATTATTTTGTGATATTGACTTGGAGTTCGAATTTCGGATATTTATTTGAAGTAAATCGGAAGCTTCAATTGGCATCTCTCAATTCCGGCTTTGGTTATACGTCTACTTTTACGTAGACGTTCGGTACATTCGTTCCAACTTTAATTTTTTATTTGTTTATTAATTAAGTTATTTTATTTTTTTGTTATATTATCTTTGCTTGTTTTTCATAATATTAATTATTTTAAACTTGAACATGAATTTTGAAAAATATAGTGGTAAAAGACCAATGTCGGAAAGAAAAAATAATAGGGGAGGAGGAAGTAGTTCTAATTCTAAAAATTTGCCACCTCCTAGATTTAGAATTAATACTAATGATTATACTCATGTTGATGAAACTTCTTTTACACGAGACTCACGACCTATTGAATTTAATTCCGAAAATGAAGTAGATCATGAAACTTTAAATAGATGTTTTACTAATTTTGAGGAAGAATTAGATGAGGAAGTAGAAATAAATGAGGAAGATGATGAGACCCCTACCCCTACTAGTCCGGCTACCGAATTACCGGAACAAGATGAAGTCCCCTCTTTACCTACTTTTTCAAAGACCGTTGTACGTGTTAAAAGATCTTTAGTATGGAAATTTTTGGTACAAAATGAGGAAAAAACTACTGTTACTTGCACGAAATGTAAATTGATCATGAAACATGTAACTACGGGTACACAAGGGGGAACGGGACGACTAAGAACACATTTGAGAAAGTGTAATAAAGAATTTGCTCGCCTAGATGATATAGAAAGGGCTAATAGAAATGGAATACCTCAACCTGAAAATTCTATGGGAGCTGGAGGTTCTAATATGGTTCAAAGTGTATTAAATATGACTAACCCGGCTAGCCGAAGCACACACCGCACATATAGTAAAGAAAAAGATCGTAGAGAATTAGCTAAAATGGTTGCTGTTTGTGGTTTGCCTTTTTCATTTCCTTCACATCCTGGTTTTATTCAGTATATTCGGGAATTGTATAACCCAGATTATGAAGGTATTCCAAGAAGTACAATTAAAAGTGATCTTTTTAAATATCAAAAAGAATATTGTCATTTTCTTCGTTGTTTATTTGTTTATTATGATGGTAGATTATCTATTACTTCTGATATGGGACGTAGTCCTAATGGTAATGATTATTTTACAATTACTGTCCATTGGATTGACCATGAATGGAACATGCAAAAACGAATATTAGGATATAAATATGTTGAAGAAACTAAAACCGGTGCTTATATAGCAACAAAAATAGGCTTTATTTTACAATTTTATGGAATATGTGATAAAATAATGAGTGTCACTTTAGATAATGCTTCTAATAATTTAAAAGCAATTGATTATTTAAAATGTAGACTTTGTCCAATTGATAATGATTCTTTTCATATTAAGTGTGCCGCACATGTGTATAATTTGATAGTAAAAGATGGTATTTCTCAATTTGGAATTTCTTGTGAAAAAATTAGACTTGCTTGTAATTGGATTTTTAAAGCTAAAATAAAAGCTAGAATTACAGAATTTAAAAATCGTTGTAAAGAATGTGGACTTGAATATAGAAAAGTTCCAAAAGAAGTATGCACTAGATGGAATTCTTTATTTGAAATGCTTCAAGTTGCTTATATTTATCAAGAGCCGGTACAATTAGTTTTTAATGCTCATAATGCGGACCCGAATTTGAGAATTGGCTATGAAGATTGGGAAAATACAAAAGAACTTATTGAATTTTTAAGTGTTTTTTATAAAGCAACAAATGCTGCTTCTGGTCAATATTATCCAACTATTTCTTCTGTTTTAGTAAATATTTGTGCTATTTCATCTGAATTTGCAAAATATAAAGGAAAAGATCGATTTGAAAATTCCCTTGCTTTTATGATTGAAAAATTCAAAAAATATTTTTTCCCTATTCCTCAAATCTATTTGACTGCTACTACTTTCAACCCAAATTACAAATTAAAAGGTGTTGAAAGAATGGTTGAAAAGATTTATGCAAATTTAGAAATTAAAGATGATGAAACTCCTAGTGTTGAAGATTGTAAAAGTAGCATATATATAAAAGCTAGAGAGTTATATAATACATATAAATCTATGGAAAAAAATATTCCAATAGTTGAACCTCCATCTTGTAAACCTAGAAGCGATGATACGGATGATTGGATGGATGATTATCTTGAGCTTGAATCATCTACTAATAATGATTTTGATTTATATTTCAATCAGGCACGGGAAAAGATTAGGCATGAAGAAGGACAACTTCAAGCTCCAATATTAGTATGGTGGAAGAATCGTGAAAATCAATTTCCGACCCTTGCTAGGATTGTTCGAGATGTGCTAGCGATTCAAGCATCATCGGTCGCTTCGGAGCAAGCCTTTAGTGCGGCGAGATTTATGATTGGAGATCATCGATATTCATTAGCAAAGGATAGTTTGGAAATATCGGTGTTGTTTCGAGATTGGGTCAATGCCGAAAGAAGAAATACCGGACTACCACAATTAAATAGCCAAATAGAAGACGAAATAGATGAAATATTTGGTGATAATAGTGATGATGGTATGGAAGCAATGGAAGAAGAACGACAAATACAAGTTCCAAAAAATGTTTCTTTTGAAATGATACAAAAGTTACGAAAAGATTTTAAAAAGAGTTTCAATTGTTAGTACAATAATTAATATTCAATACCTAGATTATGTACTCTTTGTCTCTTTCTAATATTTGTATTGTACAATTTATTTATTTGAATAAATATACGGCTATTCGCCTTGATTTTCTTTTAAAATAGTCTCTTATATTTAATCCAAGTCATTTTAGAAATTTAATTTTCAACTATTTTAATATTAGTTTAAAGTTTAAACTTTAATATAAAATTGAATTTTAAGGTTTAAACTTTAAATTCAATATAAACTTTAAACTTTAAACTCAATTTTAAACTTTAAATTCAATATAAAGTTATAAACTTTAAAATTTAAAGTCAATTTTAAACTTTAAACTTTAAAGTTTAAACTTAAATTCAATTGAAACTTTAAAGTAACTTTAAAGTTTAAAGTTTTAAATTGAAGTTTTTTAATAATATAATTTTATTAATTAATAATATAATATTATATAATAATTAAAGTTAATAAAAAAATAAAAAAAAATTACCGGTACAAAATGATCCGGTAAGAACCGGTTCCGGTCCGGTCCAAACCGGTTCCAATCCGGTAACTAAGGGACCGGACGGAACCTTTGGAAATTTCCGGTAAAACCGGTTCCGGTAAGACCCGGTTCCGGTAACGAAATCCGGTAACGAGGACCGGTTCCGGTAAAACCGGTCCTGTTGATCCGGTCCTGTCCGTTTGCCACCCTTAACTTAAACTAATAAAGTATCCGGTTAAGTTGAATTAGGGGGGAATAAGAAATTTTTGTATTTTAGTAAAAGAGTAGGGAAATATTGAGAATAGGTAAAGTAATGTTGTGTACTTAAGTAATTTGTCCTAAAAAATAAGCACAAAATGGCCCAAATTAATAAATGACATTTTAATAGTTTTTTTTTGTTTTCCTCGTATAACTAATCATCACTAAACAAAAAAAATAACGGAAACATCAAAAATTATATATACAATACGTAATCACCTAAAAACGTAAATTATGTATTTTCATTTTTTTTTTTATTTGTTACTTGATAAAAAAAGTTCTAATTGCATACTTGATGATTGTATATAGGTAAAAGAATGGTGTATTCATTCACTTAGTATATTAGTATACAATTATAGCTTTGTTATCCCTTCCAGTGTATACATATTAAAAAATCAGTGCATACATATTAAAAAATCAAACACTTCATGTATGCATTGCATTCATGTATACATATTCGTGTATTCATTCCCTCAAAATTTGTATACATTTCAGATTCTTTATTCAGTGTGTAAATGAGGATTGCACATTAAATTTAAAATACTCAATAGCAAACACACAAGTTGAATCGGATAACGAGAAGAACTTACATGGCTAAAATTTAGAGTTGTGGATGGAGAATCCACAAAATTAGAATGAGAATCCTTTTTTTTTATGAATAATCCTAGGGATAACTTTCTTAAACATGACAATTGATACCTACAATCAATTATTGTTATGTAAGTTTTTGCCTAAATTAGATATACCTTAAATTTCAAAAATTAAAACTCCCAAAAAATTGAACGACAATACAAGAGGGCGATCAAACATAGGCTAACAATTAGAGAAATTGACAAGTAGACATCAACAAACCATAAAAAATTTAAAAGCGGAAGAGAAAAAATAGACACTATGAACGTATATTTTTATAAAACTCAAATATGTAAAACTAATAAACAAAAAGTAAATCATCTTTTATTCAAAGTAATGAAGAAGAAGAAGAAGAAGAAGAAGAAGAAGAAAGAATTAATAAAAAAAAACACAATTCAAAAGAATCGTGTGTGTATGGAAAAGAAGATAAAAAATAGGAAGAAAAAAACCACTTCCCAATAAAAAAGGACACCATGCTGCCCACCTTCTAAAATTATTTAATTTAATTAAAAATGAACTTCCCAGTACGTGGGCTACTAATTGCAAAATTTAATTTTCAAAAACTTTTTTTTGTCAAAAAAATAAAAGAAGGCTATATGCTGCCAATTAGTAAAATTGGATGTCATGTTATGCCATTTTTTCCACAAGTTGGATAAGTGAAATTCTCTTGTTACACTTTACACTCAAAAATCAAAATATACATTATGAAATATAATGGGCTTGTACTATCTAATTCCAATTTTCGGGCTAACATCGGCCCATTCACTCATGATCACGCTTGATCTATTTTGCACCCCATGATGTTCGGGAAACTTACATGTGTTAGCTCTGTAAATATGTATGAGTCGAGCATAGTGTGGAGTATAGGAACTTCAAATGTTGTATGCGACTCTTCAGTTGTGGGTTCAATTGAATCTAATATATATATATAAAACTTCTAAAATAAAATTTTTTTGTCAAATTGAAATTTTGAAACTATCTCTAGAAACGTTTACATCACTTCACTACTATTGGATCATCCTACTGCTTCGTGTACTATTAACCTATTTATACGTAAAGTCAACAAACCATATGAGTACTTGAAATTTAAGGATTGATTTGGATTAAATATACTTATGATATATTTTTCATAAAATGCTTGTACTAGTAGACTAAGAGGTTTTCCCAACCAATACGGATTGTGATGAGTGGTAATTATATAGTAGTATTTTCATTTTTGATCAAAGATTTTATGTTTGAAATTCGAAATATGATATTCTTTTTTATAGAGAATGCTTTACCTTTTTCGTAAAATATACTCCAATACCAAAGGTGAGTGGAAAACTAAAAAGAAAAAAGAGGTTTTCCAATTAGTGCAGAAATAAATAGAGGGACCATAAAAATTATTAGTATAATATATTGTAAATGGTAAAACTAAAATTGGTGTCCCCAAAATTAATTCTTTAATTATATCTTAATTACTCATAAAATAAATTGGTCCTATGCTCCCCTGTAAATGGTCCTAAATATTTAAGCCAAAACATAATGTATGTACCACACGTGTCATATCCATGACGTGTTTAAATACTATCGATCTATAGTCACAATTTACTTTTTTAAATCGCAGATTTAGCTCTAAAATTATTATAGTGGCTTTATTAAAGCTTTATTTTGTGGTCCAAATCGATATATACTTTTCATACCTCTCTTTTTATTTATTGTATATATGCATATTATTTTTAATAAAAATAATAATATCATATATTCTGTGTAATTTCATCAGTGAGTTTGAAAATGATGAAATGTACGCAACCTTACCTCTATCGTATGAAGGTAGATAAATTATTTCCAATAAACTCTCGACTCAAATAAATAAATGAAATCAAGTATGCATATTATTTTTTAAGGTAATTATATTATTTTCACACATGTACATTAAAGTTTTCTTTTATGATTGATGACTTTTCATACAAAAATTGTACTTTATTTTTTATGACTTTTCAATAAGATTGAGACTAATTATTGACAATTCCTAGCATATTCTACATACAGGCACAATAATGAATTAGTAATGAATAACGATGGTGATATTTTATAGCATTGTAAGCTAAGGTCTTTTTAAAAATAAATAAATTAATGTATCCCTTAGTCTTTGATAATTAAAGAGCAAATGTAGAGCATAAAAATAAAATATTAAACCTACCCAGTTCACTTTCAACTATAGTAGTTAGAAATTATATTGCACGTAACATAGACAATTATATTAATTATATGTTTATGGATTTGACTTAGATTTTTTTTTATTGTAGATATAATTAAATAAACCTACTTAGCTAGTTCACTTTCTTAATTTTTTCAAATTTTCTTGTTCTAGCTAGCAACCCTAAGTCACTTGACCAATAACGATAGTCGTGGAATGATAAATACTTCTTAATCTCTAATCAAAAGGGTCAGGTTTGAATCTCACAAGTACGAAGTCGCATTGATTAGAAAGTAATTTACTCCAATATAGGACCGATTTTTTGGTGTAAATTATCTGAATTTAGGGCATAGGTGAATTTCTATTTCCAAAATGTATAAAGTTTATACCAAAAATAATGATCCTTTTAGCGTTATAATTTCTACACGTGAAAAGAAAAATCATTATCATTATTATACAATATCGTTAAAAGAACATTATAATTCTTAAAGTTTTTTTGTTGTAATTTGATTCTCAGAAGTACTTTTTTTAAAAAGATCATCCAAATGGAATTTGCTTATGAAAAACATTTTTCAAATGAATTAGCCAAATACAAATTATTTTTTCAAAAGCATTTTTTAAAAAGTCATTTGAAAAAGTGTTTATAAAAATAAGTTATTTTTAGCCGTAATATCAAACCGGCTCTAAAATAGTGGGGGGGAAAGATAGGATGACGTACCTAAATAATAATTAATTGATAATTAATTAGAGAAATTGTTTTGACAGATTTTGACAACCCTGAAAGGTACAATCAATATTTAATTAATGATTAAATAGCAATTATATCAATGTCACATTATACATTAATGAGATTAACCTACCAATCTTTCCTTTTAAATAAACCTTAAGTAATTAAATGAATCCAAATTAGTCGAAACATTAATATAAGTATAAAATATTAAATAAAATTTTGAAAAAAAGAAGAAGTTTATGATTTATTCTGTTTCATTTTGTTCCTAGAGGTTCGTTTTGTCATTCTGACCGGTACATTATTAAAATTCTTTTTTCAATAGAATTTTTTGTATTCCCAATTAATGATACGTAAATATATATTAATTCTAATATAGTAATCTTTAGAAATTGTAAATAACTTGTTATAACAAAAATTAATATATAGTACTTTTTATGTTGATTTATTTAAAAATCAAGAGGCACCACACCATTTTTGACCTAAAGCCACACTTAATCAAAGTAACACTTGTAAAGTGTTGCCTAAATCTTTTAATGCTACACTTGAAAGGTGTAGCCTTAGTTTTTAGCTTTTGACCACGGTAATATTAGCAACGCTTGTAAAATGTGCTTTTTACTAGTATAGGCTACACTTTATAAGTGTTATCTTATCATGATATAATTGGCCACACTTATTTATATATATGACTACACTTTTAAAGTTTGCTATTTTTATAATTATAAAAACAACACTTACCAAGTGTGGCCTTAAAGTTTTCACTAAAATATTATATTCCCTCCAACAAATTTAACTCTCCCTCCCATTTTTATTTGGCCAAAAAGAAAATTTATAAACAACAAAAAATAACTCTCCAAGTCTCTCAAAAGAGATTTTCTTTGCCCTAAATCAGAAGTTTTGCAAGGCTTTTTGACTATGGATTTTTGCCCTGGTATCTGTTCAATCAACACACAGAGTAATAATTTTTCACAAAACAAGTTGAAGAATTATTTCAAAATACTTCTCTGATTTTTCACTATATGTTGAGATACAAAATTCCATTTTGAAATCGAAGCTCTTTTAGATCCATTCACGATTTTCTCTATGTTTGCCACCGACATAATGAAATCCCTTATGATTTTGTCGTTGTTCACCAGGGACAGAACAATGAAGATGATGTGCTAAAGCTGTCTCACATCGAAAGGGTTTTATTGGAATAGAGTTTATCAGGTAGAAATTTCTACCATTAAAAGTCAGAATTTCTTACATCTAGGTTTATTGCGTGGGGTGGATTTTAATTTTCTTGTGTTGTTGATTTTGGGATTCTAGATTGTAGTAGTATTACACCCATCAGTTTTTTCTTTGTCATGATGTATCTTTCTTTGGTACGAATTTGCCTTGTGAGACATCACGGATGACAGAGTTTTACAATATATTGATATCGTGATGTATAGGCAATGTTGCACTATCTTTTGGTGAATTCCTGCATTGTTAGAGGAATTTGCAAATGACGAGGGAGTATATCAAAGGGCAATGGTGTATGTATTAGAATGTAAAGATATTACTGACCCACAGTACGTATCAACTTGTAACATGAATTTGGAGGAGACTTAGTAAGGAGCTACTTATGCTCTAGGACAACTTGATGCTCATTTTGGGTAAGAATTCCTTTAAATATTTGGCTTTCCATTGTATAAACATATATTCCAATATCTTCCCTCATGCACATACTTACTCGTGGATGTAGGAATTTTGATGATGCTGAGGAAATACTAACTGCAGTACTAAAGAAAGCAGAACAATGCTTTGGTTTGCTACATCAATTAATTCAAACTTCAAGAAATTCCTTGTTGTATGCTATCATGTATATGTTATTTTATTAACTTATATTTTATTGTATTCTGGTGTCTGGATGCTAAATTCTCTTGGATACAAGGATTTTCATTTACGTGCAATGTTGTTTGCTTCATGGAGACTTTTTAACATGTTATTTCCAACTCTCATTATCTTCATACGTTAATATTATTTTTTTATATTTTGCAACAAATAGAGATTTATAGTTTATTCTTTATCAATAGGCTATCAGGGGAGAGATAACAGAACATATGGTACGTCGAGCTGAGAGTAATGGATTCAGGGCTATAATTCTCACTATTGTGCTTGGTAGAAGGAAGGATGATTTAACAAATAATTAAGTTGTATATACAATTGTTGTCATTCAAGTGTAGGTATAATCCTTTTCATGATTAATCTTCATTCTAATCCGGAAGTAGTTGATTTAATTATTCAGTACTTGAGAAATTTTAAAATTTTGGTAATCCTGTGTTGATCTACTAAGAGAACTAATTCAGGATGATCACATCTCAATTGAAGAACATTGAAGGTCTTCTATCAAATAAAGTTGTTTCTGTAAGTAAATATTCTGACTTTTTAATAAAAGCAAATAGGAGTATTGGAAAAATTACATGTTATGCTGAAAGGCAAAACATGAAATAGTTAATACCATGCTTACTAATAAAATTCTCAAGGGAAAAGCTTACGCTGCACAAACTCTTGATCATTCGTTTTGCTGGAAGGTACGTAATTTGAAAGTTAAAGATATGTGTTGCGTTCCTTAATATCACATGAGAAGATCATATGATTAAATTTACAGGAAATACCATGGTTAAAGTCAATTACCAAGTTGCAAATCCTGAAAAAAGGCATTCTCACTAGTGAAGATGGTATAATATTTATCATAAACCATAGCTCTAGTCAACAGAAACTCTCGAATCAGCTCCATATCTCATTGTACACGATTCCAAAAAAATTTCTCTAAATTCCATATATGTGTTGGATGGAAAACAATGAATATTTTTGCAGCAATAAAAGCTATTGAAGTAGGAGTTGCAGGAATTATCGTCCTTACCATGGAGCTCGACAGCTAGATTACACTCCAGCTACTATTTATGTTCTTGAAGAGGTGATTCCCTTAAATTTCAGATCTGAAATACTAGCTCGTTTTGAAATTCTTTTCAATTGAAAGCTGAAATGTGTTGTTTTGAATCTTAAAAATTTGAAAACAATTAAATTGAAATCTCCTAAATTAGGTGGTCCATGTATTTCAAGGTAAATTTCCAGTTCTTATTGAGGGAGGGATTAGACGAGGAACATATATATTCAAGGCTCTAGCACTCGGAACATATATATTCTGCCCTTTTTTCTTAAGATAGCTAAGAAAAAGAACTAGTATTACTAGTACTCTATCAAAACTAGTTGACTGCCACCTTGTAATTGTATTTGAGTTAGTTACATAGGTAAAAAAATAGTATGTTTGTGTAGCCATTTTTCGAAGAAGTAGTTGATCAGCATGAATTAAAGTATAATTGATATCACTTGTTACTCTGTAATGGAAACTACGATGTAATTTTGGCCATGTACCTTACATTGCGACTTTAAATAGCTAAATAATTACACATGAAATGATTGGATTATAAATATTAATTTTTTGTTAATTACTTTGTTACTTTCTGTTTTTTGTCAGTAGTACTTGTAGGGAGTAAATTAGTTAACAAACATCTTTACTGTTTACCTGATTCTGATATTAAGATCTTTTGTACTTCCTATCTTTTAACATGAATTACACACATGTGTTGACAGTCATGCTCCCGTGGAACGGCATGCAACTTTATCCATTGTTTACACAATCCTGGTGGAGATTATGAATGGGCGGACTGGGATAAACCACCGCTAAGATACTGGCTAAATGGACGCTTTGTTTTGGTATGCTTGTTTTACTTAAAAACATATGTCAAAGGAAAATGACTGAGTCTTCGAAAACCGATTAAACTTATGGTTTAAGAGAAATCGGGTTTCCAAAAAGGACAGAGTCGCCACTTAATTTTTAGTAAAAAATCAAGAAAAAAATACTTACGGTTTTCAAAAGATTTAAACAGATAAAATCAATTGAAAACGGGTTCGAAGTTCAATATACATTCTGAGAAGGTGTTAGGCCCTCGGAATGCCCGCTAACTCACGGTTGACCAGCGATTTGACTAAAAATGATTTTGACTAATTTTGAAATTTAACTAAGTAAAGAACTCATTTATGTTAACTATATATATTTTTTTAAAAAAATTTTAACTTAGTAAAGAACTAATTCATATTAACTATTTTTATTTTTATTTTTTTTTTGAAATTGACTTAGTAAGAAAACTAATTTATTTTGAAATTTTAGCTTAGTAAGAAAACTAATTTATCTTGAAATTTTAACTTAGTAAGAAAACTAATTTATTTTAACTTATTTATTTATTACCATTATTATTTTTATCACTTTATTTATTTTAAGGGGGAATGAACTAAAGGGGAATTTTCAAAAGGGGAAATAACATAAGTGACAAGACAAATAAAATTAAAGCTAAGTATAAAACAAAAATACTTTAATTTTTATATATATATATGAAATGGCCATCTTGAGGATTTTAATTAAATTAAACCATAAGAAATAAAGATGTTAGTCAAATAATACAATATAAAATAATAAGAGGGGGGAAAGAAAATAATTAGACTTGGGCTTTGGCCCAAATCCAATTAAATTGGGCTTTCGGCCCACCTGTCCTAAGTCTAAATTTGGTCCAAATAATGGGTTTGGGCCCATTTAAACTTTCCTCTATTTCGCTGCATTTCAAATGGACTTTGGGCCCCTATTTTGCCTTTGGGAATTAGTATACATTCAACATATACCATTGTATACCATCTGTATACAACATCCGAAACATATATTTCATTTTCGGCCCTGTGTTAAATCTTCCAACTTCACCCATTTCAACCTGTACACCTTAGTCTGTTGGGACTTGAATTTTTAAATACGACTCGAGGGAAATGCGATTTTGGGCCTCCATGGCCCATGGGAAGGGAAAGAGGGGCACTAGAGCTCCATGAGCTCATTCAATATCACATGAAACAAGAAAAGGAAGAAAAAGGATTAATATCCATACTAATAACTATAAAACTCATAAATAAGGCAAGATTATTCAATAAGAGGAATGACACACTTGATGGCATGGCAACAACACATTTTGACAGTAATCTTTATATATATTCCACATATGTTCATGTTCACAAATTAGAAGCTAGCCAATCGAACCTTCTCTTTTCCTCTTTTAAAGACACAATTCCCGGGGGGGCAAGCATAAGCAAATTAAGATAATTAAGCAGAACAAATTCAAACAATTTAAGTTGACTTTGCAGATGCTTTCCGAGATAAAATGCGACACCAAACTAAAGGTGTTTAACTCGATCCCTAAAAAATGATAGGCCGTGGATTGCTACAATAAACAGAGAGAAAGCCATATTGCTTAACACTTAAGGAGACATACTGAGAGGAGAAAAAAAAAAAACAAAATAAGAAAATAAAATAAAAATAAAATTTGAATGGACAACTACACATTCCTAATTCCACGTGCTCCCCTATCAAAATGCTAAAACAATAGTTAAAAAATAAAATAAAATAAAAGGCAAACATGCTAAGGTGGAAGTAAAGTACATATAGGTTCAAATCAAATAAAATTCAATTATGCAATAACGGCAAATAATTCGGCTACTATTTAAAGCATGAATATAAGAGCATATGTATAACTGGCTGTTTCAATACCAATTTAATCATATTGAACAGATATCAAGAAAATAAAAATAAATAAAAAATAAAAAAATAAGAAATACATATATGTGTATATATATTTATTTATATATAAAATACCAACAACTATACCAGATTAAAAGAAGCTTAAAAGGGAATATAGGCAATACAATGAGATCAAGCAATGATAGTGACCAACAGAGACACAAATTTCAGCACATCAAGTAAATATATAATAGGAAAAATAAAAAAGATTTAACTCCTCTCTTGAATTAATTAGCCGGCAACAACCTCAAGCAAACGCCAAAGTGACCACAAAGATAAAACTAATCAATCAAGAAAACATGTTTACTACTAGTAAACTAGCTACTGTTTTGACACTATGATAAAATCCCACAACAAAACATATACTACACTACCAATGAAGAAGAATAAATATGAGCAAGCTAGCAAATGATACCTACAGTCGAAAAGCAAAATCCTTAAATTCATTTTGCATTATATGGAGCACCACTGTTGGACATTTTAGAGAAATAAAAACTCTATTCTGACTTACTGTGCTACATGATAAAAATAAAAATAAAAAGAGTTCATCAAGCATCAAGACCAAATTGTTTCAGAAGCGAAGGGATAAAACAAGGTATTAGCAGCTAAGCAAATAGGAACATATATCACCATACTTTTGTCAAAAAAGCTTAAGCTATATCTCTTAAATGGCTAACCAGATTTACAGTGCTCCAAAGTTAATGCAAGATAAGAACAGCGATAGGCGACACAATCAGCTATAAATAAATAAATCGAAACAACTTGAATTCCTATCATTCAATTAACTCAACAGTTATCATACCAACACACTGAACCACCAAGATATGAACTGAAATTGGGGGGTTACCTTTCGAGGTGCAGCAAACAGGACAACGACGAGCTTTTCCACCACCACACACAAGCTTCGAAAGTTCCGACGAGCAGCGGAAGAGTCGCGTTCGGAAGGAGGAAGCTGAAACCAAATGCTCTTTATAGTATTTTTTGATCTTAGAGTCTACTTTTTCTCAGAAGAGTTTTATGTATTTTCACTGTATGATTATGTCTTCTTGACTCAAAATTTCCCACCCGAAAAAACTCTCTCTTTCGGTGAGGAAGAAAGGAGCTATTTATATGGGAAAATTAGGGCAAATTTTGGGGGGAATCCGGATGAGAATCGGCTCCATTCGAAATTCAAATTTAAAAAACCTTTCACCATTAAAGGAAGACATACTTTTTTCTGAGATTTCAACCCATTCCGGAAGAGGAAAGGGAAGAAGGGTGTGCCTGCTTCTTTACTGTTGCGACTTGTACAAGTTGAAAGGGACATGGGAGAAGAAACAAGAAATCGCAGAGTACTGTCTGCTGTGTTGACCCCGTTACTGCTTTCCGTCTATCACCGTGAGATTGTCGTTTGTG
>NC_064292.1:51076520-51146441 GCF_019186545.1 Solanum stenotomum
TCACGCTTAGATCGATTCCCGATCTCTAGTTCAACAGAATTAGTGGTGAGTCCTCATTCTCTGAGGACAATAGTCATGAGTTTCTGTTCAGTATTTTAGTCCTTTAGTTTCAGTTTAGCTAGACTTAGTTGGGGCCTGTCCTAGCAGTTCTAGTAAGTTAAAAGCTATTTGCAAACATACTTAGATTCAACTTAGTATTGAGTTAATATCTTCTTTGTATTAAACTCATCAGTTTTCATATATCTCAGTTATAGTATTTGGGTATTCCCCATCTTTTCATTTTATTTATGATTTAGCTTCCGCATTCGTTTATTATCTTTAGTATGCTCATGATCATGCCAACAGGGTTAGCTTGGGACCACTTGTGGTCCTAGGTCCCGTGTCCGCATCTCGAGGGTAGTCTCGGAGGGTGACAAACTTGGTATCAGAGCACTAGGTTTAAGTGTACTAGGATGTCTGAAAAACCGCACTAGGTAGAGTCCTTTTCATGGATGTGTAGTGCGCACCACATCTAATGAGAGGGAGGCTACAAAGTGTCTTAGCGCTTTATAGCTACAGTTTTGATATTTGCGCTTATATTTGCTATGGAGCATCTAATTTGTATAGATCGCAGATATCTGATTTGTATAAAGTCATGGCGATTTGTATAAATCGGGCGTCTATAACTAAGAAAATTGTGGTTTTATATGAATATGTTCCTTGTGTTAGGTTAGAGTAGCGAGCGAGATTAGGAGAGAGAGGAGAGATGCGAGCGAGAGAGGGCAGAGAGTGGAGAGAGGTGAATTGTATATGTACATCGGTTAGATAATTGTATATATGTAGCTACTATGTATATGTATCAATTATTGTTTTGTATATCTGCATAATATTTGAATTTGTATACAATAAAATCGAGTTAATATACAATTGAATCGAGTTAAAACATTTGTATTTGTATATCAAATCTCTCTCTCACTTTATACAAACACAAATTGTACATTGTAATTGTATAATTTGTGTCTGTATAAGCGAGAGAAAGAGAGAGAAAGACAAAAGAGAACTGAGCAGAGGGAGATTTGTATTAGTATAATTATAAGTGTATAGGACGGAAAAATTTATATTTGTATATACAATCCCTCTCGCTTTATACAATTGTGTTTGTATAAAAGTGAGAGAGGCAAGGGAGAAAACTGAGAGTGGCTAGCGAGATTCAGGGGAGAGAGGCGAGAATGGTAAAGCGTTTGCTACGAATTAGAATTAAATGAAACTGTAGCCATATCATTTATTTTGAATTAATAATTTGCTATAATGCACAATTTTCCCTATAAATAAAGCCATGAAATAATATACAACACGTACTCAACTAGCTCACAACCAAGTTGAGCACCTAATAATAATCTATTTACAATGTACTCTTTACATACTTTATGCGTATCAATTTATGTGATATAATTTGCATTGACATAAAAAAATTTAAAAAAAACTAAAAATATACATACAAGATTTTTTTTACAAATTTACCTAAAAATAGTTCTTTTTAGAGATAATGATCAAAAACACACTTGAACTATCACTTTTCGCAAGCTTTACACCCCTAATATCAGCTATTTTCTTTTTCCTAAATTATAAACTATCATTATCCAAGTACTAAAAAGATACACATCAAATATCCGTTGTTCCCTTTTGCTATTCAAAGGATAGTGATTAATCCAAATAGTAAACATGAATAACTTATAGTTAAGGTGTGTTTTAATATATTGATGATGATAGTTATAAAAATTAAATTAAAAGAAACATTTGATAACTAAGGTATGATATTGACTTGAAAAACCTCTAATTCAAATATTTTTCGACCATTAACTATTCTTTTAATCTACTTAATTATAGTCTTATAGATACTCTCTCTACGCACTAGTAAAAGTTTTCATTACCTATAAAGTCACCTCTTTTAAATGTGCCTAAATTTTCTACTTTAATATTCTAAATAAAACAATCACACAAGTGGTCACTTTGCATTAAATTTTGCTAGGTCTACATTCGATTTTTTTTCTATAAAAAAGGGCGACCAATTACTCTCTCCGTCCCATTTTATATATCATCCTTTTCTGTAAATAGTTGATCCATAATATTTGTCATTTCATAAAATCAATGCATAAATTATCATATTATTCCTTTTTTTTGCCCTTGAGTTCCAAAAAAATTAAATAAGGGTAGAAGGGTAAAGTTACATCATTTCTTAATGCAAGTGCAAAGTAAGAATGTGACATATAAAATGGGATGGAAGGAGTACTTACTTTACTTTGGTAATTTTTCTTCCGTCTTTAATCAGATATCTCAGATTTAAACTTTATTGGTACACGTAGTCAACTTTTATCATAAAGTCATCACACTTTCATTTAATAAATAAAGATAGCCAATGTCACCAACACCACAAAGAGCTCCTCTCTCATCCTTCTTTCACTCTAGAGAAAAACAAAGCATACCATGGCTACTTTAAGGGTATTGATGTTCCCATTTTTGGCTTATGGACACATCTCTCCATATCTAAATGTAGCTAAGAAACTCGCGGACAGAGGATTCTTGATTTACTTCTGTTCTACACCGATAAATCTCAAATCCACCATCAAGAAAATCCCTGAAAAGTATGCTGATTCGATTCAGCTTATCGAACTTCACTTACCAGAATTACTCGAACTTCCTCCTCATTACCATACTACCAATGGTCTCCCACCCAATCTCAATCACATCCTTCAAAAAGCCCTGAAAATGTCCAAACCAAACTTTACAAAAATCTTGGAAAATCTGAAACCTGATTTGGTGATTTATGACATATTGCTGCAATGGGCTAAACGTGTCGCGAATGAAAACAACATTCCAGCAGTTAAGCTTGTAACTTCGGGTGCAGCTGTGTTTTCATATTTTTTCAACATACTGAGCAAGCCAGAGGTTGAATTCCCTTTCCCTGCTATTTATCTCAGGAAAATTGAGCAAGTAAGATTGAGTGAAATGGTGGCTAAATCTAATAAAGAGGAAGAACCTGATGATGGAGATCGTCTAGCTGATGGAAATATGCAAATCATGTTGATGAGTACTTCTAGAACTATAGAAGCCAAATATATTGATTATTGCCTTGAATTGAGCAATTGGAAAGTTGTTCCAGTTGGTCCACCAGTCCAAGATCCAATCACTAATGACGCGGACGATAAGGAGCTCATCGATTGGCTAGGAACAAAAGATGAGAATTCAACTGTTTTTGTCTCCTTTGGGACTGAGTATTTCTTGTCAAAAGAAGATATGGAAGAAGTAGCTTTCGGGTTGGAGTTAAGTAATGTTAATTTCATATGGGTTGTAAGATTTCCAAAAGGGGAAAAGCGAAATCTTGAAGATGCTTTACCAAAAGGTTTTCTTGAAAGAATTGGAGAAAGGGGAAAATTTTTGGACAAATTCGCACCACAACTAAGAATTCTAAATCATACGAGTACCGGAGGATTTATAAGTCATTGTGATTGGAATTCAGTAATGGAAAGTATAGATTTTGGGGTTCCTATAATTGCCATGCCTATGCATCTTGATCAACCAATGAATGCTAGGTTGATCGTAGAATTGGGAGTTGCGGTGGAGATTGTTAGAGATGATGATGGGAAAATTCACAAAGAAGAAATCGCGGAAACTCTTAAAGGTGTCATAATAGGGAAAACAGGGGAAAATTTGAGGGCTAAAGCGAGAGATATAAGCAAGAATTTAAAATCTATAAGAGATGAAGAGATGAATGCTGCTGCTCAAGAGCTAATTCAACTTTGTAGGAATAGTAATAAGTGAATCTTATGATTCAATTAACAAAATAATATTGTATGTAAGGTGTTTTCGTTTGTCTTCAAAATATATTGAGGTTGAAATAATGAGAAAAACATAGAATACCATTTAGGATGCCAAGTAGGATGCGTGTGTCTATTTGTTCAACTTTATACATGTTTAAGTTTCTACGCATAAATGTTAATTGAGGCCAAATTAAAGGGCATTTTTTTGTATTATGTCTATAATATAACTAGTACAATAATAACAACATTCTTTGTCCCAAACATTGTTGGGTTGGCTATGTTTATTTCACATAATCATTACATCAACTATAATCAATTAGCATAAATGTCTGCCTCAACGGGATTATCTAACAAAGCTATTGAATCAGATGAAAATGTCGTAGAACTTCCCATGATCTGATGAACAATCGGTTGAGATTGAAGAGGCTGAGGAGGTACTTCTAGCACTTCAACTTCGCCTTCAAGCATTTCTACTACTTTACTCATTGAAGGGCGTTGTATCGGATTTGTTTGTATACACCATAATTGTAACAAGAGGAACTTTGTATTAAAGATGAACTAGTTGCAGGTCACAGGAGGGACCTGTTCCTCTTCTTCTGGGAATAACAAGAAGCAAAACAAAGGAAAAAGGAAGAAAAGGAAGGTTCCAGATCTATTCTAAGCAACTAAAAGAAAAGCAAGTTCATCCCTGCCTTCTTTAGTGAAATCTGCCACTACTTATACTACTCTAGTAGCTATTACTCATGCTCTTTTGCTATCAGAGTCTGTTTCCCTTTTGCATCTGGGACCACGTAGTGGTCCAGGTATTGTGGCACTCGTTTGTACCTGGTACTACGTCTGTTGTTGTCCAACTTGTCCTGTGGAGTCATTACATTGCCGCCCTCATGGAGAAGAACCTTGTCCTCAAGGTTCAAGTGAGGAAACTGCTGCAAGAGGGTATATGAGTCCTCCCAAGTTGCATCTTCAATAGGCAAACCTACCCATTTGACAAGGCATTGAGGCACCTTGCGTGCCCCTTTGGTAGCATCTCTCTTCTTTAAAATAGCTTCAGGTGTAAGTGTGACAGAGGGAGTTTGGTCTAACAATTCAATAGGTGAAATCTGATTAGTTGGTTTGCCGATACACTTACGTAGCACTGAAACATGGAACACAGGATGGATTCGAGAAGAAGGTGGCAGATCGAGTTTATAAGCCACATCACCAATGCGTTGAATGATCTGAAAGGGCCCAAAGAAACGCCTGCTCAATTTGGAATGGCGTTGCAGACGAACTGAAAGCTGCCTATATGGTCGAAGACGGACATACACCCAATCACCAATATCAAAGATCACCTCCCTACGACCTTTGTCAGCTTGAAACTTCATCCTATCTTGAGCCTGCAGTAAATTAGACTTCAACACAGCCAATGTTTCATCGCGTTGGCGCAAAGAACCCGAAATTGTAGGATTGGAAGTGCTGTCTAACACAAAACGAGAGACAATAGGAGGAGGCCGGCCATAGACTGCCTCAAAAGGAGTCATCTTGGAGCTGTGTTGGTATGAAGTATTGTACCAAAATTCTGCCCAGGGAAGAAGAGGTACCCATGTAGAAGGAGTATCTGTAGCAAAACAACGGAGATACATTTCAAGGCATTTGTTCAGTGACTCTGTTTGGCCATCCGTTTGTGGATGATAAGCAGAACTCTTGGCCAAATGAGTACCCTGGAGTTTGTTAATTTCCGTCCAAAATTCAGAGATGAAAATGGGATCGCGGTCAGATACGATTTTGGTAAGAAAACCATGTAACCAGACAAATTCTTGGACAAAGACTTCTGCTACTTTTTGACTGGTAAAATTTGCAGATAGAGCAATAAAATGTCCATACTTCGACAATCTATCTACAATCACCAAGATCACAGTGCGCCCCTGAGATGATGGAAGGCCTGTAATAAAGTCCATGGAAATTTCAGCAAAAATCTCAGAAGGAATCGGCAAGGGAGACAGTAATCCCGCAGGTTTCAGTTGTGAATTCTTCATCTGCTGACAAATTTGACATTCAGAGACAAATTTCTTGACATCAGATCGCATGCCAACCCAATAAAAATTTGAAGACAGTCAATGAAATGTGCGAGCGATGCCCGCATGACCTCCAATTTTGGAAGCATGAAATTCTTCCAATAGCATTAGACGCAAAGATGCATCCTTGGGAATAACCAGGCGATTCTTGAATAAAAGGAGACCTTCCTGAAAGGAGAATGAGGACATAAAATCTGGAGCATTCAACAATTTTTGTTGGAGAGCTAATAATTCCTCATTGGATTTGTTCAACGCCTTAAGCTTATCAACCAAAGCTATTTCAGTGATGGCCAAAGATAACGCAAAACAGGCAGGAACGCGAGATAAAGCATCGGCAGCAGAATTTAATTTGCCTGGGCGAAAGCGTATCTCGAAATCATACCCAATTAATTTGCTAAGCCAACGCTGTTGTTCAGGGGTCTGGATAACCTGACTTGTGAGGGCTTTCAAAGGTTGCTGATCAGTTAAAATGGTAAAACGACGGCCCAATAAGTATTGACGCCACTTTTGAACAGCCTGCGTTATGGCAAACATTTCATGATTGTAAGTAGAAGCAGCTTGCATCCTTGAAGATAATTTTTGGCTGAAGAATGTGATTGGGTGACTGTCTTGGCAAAGAACTGCACCAATGCTAGTACCTGACGCATCTGTTTCTACCACAAAATCCTTGGAAAAATCAAGCAGGAATAAAACAGGGACAGAGCCAAGAGCCTCTTTCAATTTGGCAAAAGCAACAGAAGCCTTATCGGACCATACAAATGAGTCCTTTTTCAGAAGATCAGTGAGAGGTGAAGCTAACTGGGCATATCCTTTGACAAAACGGCGATAGTACCCCGTTAAACCCAGAAAGGCACGGACATCCTTTATAGATGAAGGCAAAGGCCAAGAAACGATAGCAGTGATCTTCTCAGGGTCAACTTGTAAGCCTTTTTCAGAGAGAATATGACCCAAGTAAGAAATGGAAGACTGCCCAAATTGGCATTTTGATTGCTTTACCACCAAAGAATTTTGTCGGAGAAGATCAAAGACTGATCTAAGGTGTCGTAAGTGATCCTGCCAAGACGTGCTATAAACTAGGATGTCATCGAAGAAAACAAGGACAAATTGGCGTAGAAATGGCTTAAAAATGGAATTCATGGTTGATTGAAGAGTAGATAGAGCATTCGAAAGACCAAATGGCATCACAGTAAATTCATAATGGCCTTCATGAGTTCGAAATGCGGTCTTTTCAATATCTGGGGGATGGAGGCAAATTTGATGGTATCCGGCTAATAAGTCCAACTTAGAGAATACACAAGCATTGTGCAATTCATCAAAAAGTTCATCGACGGTTGGGATTGGAAATCTATCCTTAACAGTGATAGCATTAAGTGCCCTGTAGTCCACACAAAAGCGCCAAGTACCATCCTTCTTACGCACTAACAACACTGGTGAAGAATATGGACTCGAGCTGGGACGAATTACTCCCGACTTGAGCATCTCAGAAACAAGCCTTTCAATTTCAGCTTTTAGGAAGTGGGGGTAACGATATGGCCGGACATTTACAGGATTGGCTCCTGGCAAGAGGGGAATGCGACGATCTTGTGGTCGTTGAGGTGGTAAAGAGGACGGGGGATGAAAAATCTCTGGAAAAGAATTTAGAAGAGTGGCTAAGTCAGGGGGGTGGTGGCATGGTGATATGAGGGTAGGAGATTGAAGATCTAGACGGAGAAAATATGAAATGGAATCTGTCTTAGTGAAGCGCCTGAGAGTGGACATATTAATTTGGGCAGGAGAGGGGGCAGGATCACCTTGCCATCGGTGATTTTTCTTGTCCAGTGTAAACTCAAAAGTACGATTGACATAGTCCGTCAAACATGGACCTAATGTGGCCAACCAAGTAACTCCAAGGACCAAATCCGAACCATGCATGTCAATAATAAAGAAGTCTGTGACAAAGGAGAAGCCCTGAATGGTGAGTGCTACACCACGAACGACACCCAAACATCGTAGTTCTTGGCCATTTCCGACCATAACTGAAAAACCCGAAGAAGGTTCTACAAGTAATTTGAGTGCTTTGGCAGCACGAGGCTGAATAAAATTGTGTGTGCTACCTCCGTCAAGGAGAATCTGCACAGAGAGGCCTTTGATAAATGTAGTGACACGAATCGTAGAGGGATGAGGGCCACCGAACAAGGCATGATAACTGATGCTAAGTAGAGAAGGGTTTCCAATGGTGGTATCTGGAGGTGGTGAATCTGATGGGGGGGAGACAAGTCAGAAGGAGAGTCCTCTGTAGTATCATCATCGGCAAGAAGTAAAAAGAGTTGAGGGATGGATGAACATTTATGACCCTTGTGATATTTTTCATCACAATTGAAACAAAGGTTAAGTTCACGTTTTCGTTGAAGCTCTGTCGGCGTTAGCTTCCTGAATGATGTACGACCAACACCTGGAATAGATGCTGTCGGGGCTGAGGAGCTTGAAGAAAGGGTCGGATTTTTAGGGCTAGGAGAGGTGTGGAAAGAAAATGGGCTGGCAGGAATTTTTGACGGATAGTTGGGCCAGGTCGTCGTCCCAGTTTGGGCCAACTTTTTTTGCTCTTGCAAAAAGGCCAGACTAATTGCTTCATTGAGGTCCGCGGGTCGAAAAGCCAGAACATCTGATTTAATATCAGGGTGAAGTCCAGAGGTAAAAAAATGCTTCATTAAAGGCGGCGATACATCAGAGGTACGATTGGCCAGTTTCTCAAATTGAGAAAGATAGTCACGAACGGAGGTTTGCATCTGTAGTTTTGCCAACAAGCTTTCTGGTGCCTCCATTGATTTAGACCCAAAACGAGTAACAAGAGCCCTAAGAAAGTGGTCCCATCCACAGAGTTGGTGGTTCCGGTACATCCACTGATACCAATCTCGTGCATCTCCCTCTAGAAAGAAAGAGCATACATTCAAGCGTTGTTCATCTGGAACATTATAAGTGTCAAAATACTGATGAGCTTGGAAAGCCCAACTCTCTGCGTTGGTTCCATCAAACTTAGCTAAGTCAATCGGTGCCGGTTTATCACGTCGAAATGGATTAAGGCCATGGGGTGGAACTGGAAGCACCTGGTGTACTGGGGGTTGCCGATTCAGTGTGGGTGGTGGGTGAGTATGCTGATAAAAAGTTTGTGGAAGTGGCACAGATGATTGACCTAAAACTGAAGAAGGGCTACCAGCGACTAGAGATGGCGCCGGCGACGAAGGACGCAACGAAGCCAGTTGAGTTACAATATCTTGTAAGGCAGTGTTGATGGACTCCACGGCTTTAGCATGGCCAACAGATTGTTCTTGAAGTTGTTTCACAGCCTCATCAAGAGATTTGAGGCGAGTATTGTGTGCACCATCACCCATGGTAGAAGGAGGGACAATGAAAGCACCAAATGTAACAAGAGGAACTTTGTATTAAAGATGAACTAGTTGCAGGTCACAGGAGGGACCTGTTCCTCTTCTTCTGGGAATAACAAGAAGCAAAACAAAGGAAAAAGGAAGAAAAGGGAGGTTCCAGATCTATTCTAAGCAACTAAAAGAAAAGCAAGTTCATCCCTGCCTTCTTTAGTGAAATCTGCCACTACTTATACTACTCTAGTAGCTATTACTCATGCTCTTTTGCTATCAGAGTCTGTTTCCCTTTTGCATCTGGGACCACGTAGTGGTCCAGGTATTGTGGCACTCGTTTGTACCTGGTACTACGTCTGTTGTTGTCCAACTTGTCCTGTGGAGTCATTACAATAATGCAATCAAACTCAGCTTCCTAGCAATCTTCTTTTCATCATCGTTCGCTCCTTCATCCACCACAATCTCTTTCCCTTTGTTGAACTTATCGTAAATATTATAAGGAAAGTATTGGCTGGAATGCTCTTCATTTGCAACTTCATTTCTCTTCAAGTCCAACATTTCCATTAGCAGCATTCCGAAGCTGTAAACATCAGCTTTGTATGAGATTGCTCCAATGCTTCTGCTGATCAACTCTGGAGCAACATATCCAATCGTTCCACGAGCAGCCGTGAGAGTCACAATGCTCTTATCTGTTGGATATAATTTCGCAAGGCCAAAGTCAGAAATCTTGGGAATGAAATTCTCATCCAAAAGAATGTTGTGTGGTTTGATGTCAAAATGCAAAATTCGTACATCACAGCCTCGATGCAAATACCCAATTCCTCGAGCCACTCCAAGAATAATGTCATACTTCCTCTGCCAACTTAACAGAGGACTTCCTTCTTGACTCGTGCTGATGTACTTATCAAGTGATCCGTTGGGCATGAAGTCGTAAACAAGAGCACGCTTTGTTCCCTCAACGCAATACCCCACGAGTCCAACCACGTTGACATGATGAATCCTTCCAATGGTAGCTACTTCATTCATGAAATCTTGCCCACCGGCTTTAGGCTTGCTCAACATCTTCAATGCTGTATCTCTTCCACTTTGAAGCTTTCCTTTGTACACAGTTCCGTAACCTCCCTCGCCTAATTTCTCTTTGAATCCTCTGGTCATTCTCTTTATGTTGGAGTAATTATATCTGATTGGCATGAAATTGTTCTGTGTTTGCAAAAAGCCTTCAATCGTATCATACATTGACAAATGCCTCCTTTTGAATTTGTACACGAGAAATGCAATTACCAACGGAAGGCCGATCACAAATTTTGCTACCAAATACACTGCACGTTTGAGAAATCATAGAAAGTAACTTCCCCTTAGGCCAACAAAACATAGAAATGATAAGGAGATAGAAGGCTATGTTTTCAGAAATATTGCTATTAACAGCTTTCTATACTTAACACTATAAGGTACACAATCTTTACTTATATCATCATGACGTATAAAGGATTCGAAGAAATTAGTTATTTCTATTAACATCTTTACTAATAATTTTATATTTCGAATTTTTGTGTCGTGCTCACTTTTATGCCATTTAAACACATGATCAATGGAATGATAAGTTTTGTGCAGCCAAATAACATACAGCTTAATGAAGGGATATATAAGTAATAAGAGCTTACTCGGGAAAAGCAGAGGTAGCGTGTAACATCCGACAATTTGAAATAGCTTTGAAGATGCTTAGGATTGGAAATTTTCATTTTTTTTGGAAAGAATTTTAAAGTTTTGGAAATTTTGGCTAAGTATGGAAAATGTGAATTTTTGGCCAACTTTGAACAGCCATAAATTCTATCTCAGGATGAGTTAGGTGGAATTCCAGTTATGGTTGCAAAGTTCGTGGAATGATCTTTCTAACGCCACCGAGTTTGCTCAATTCCGAGTCCGTATGAGCGAGTTATGGCCATTGAAAGTTGGGTAGTTTGCAAGGAATCCGTCCGGGAATCATTAAGGGCATTTTGGTCTTTTCCCTAGCCTTTTATTTTGGTTATATAAATGTGTTAGGCTGATCATGTTGATCAGTTTTACCATTTTAAAGGAAGTGAGAGTGAGGGTTTTGAGAGAAGAAGAAGAGAAGAAGAGGAGAAGAGGAGATCAAGCAAGGAGATCATCGTGGATTTTCGTCGGGGGTGATCCCTACCAAGGTATGTGAGCTTTTAGTGTTGGGTGATCCTTTCCCCCACATGCCAAACTCGTTTTATTTTCGAGAAAAGATGGATTGTGTTTGTTGAAGTTGTGAGTTGTTGTGGTTGAAGTTGTTAGAGTTGTTAAAGTTGTTAGTTGTTGAAATTATTGTTGGTATTGTTGTTGGTTGTGAGGTTGAGATTCTTGATGATTTGGGACTTGTTTCCGGTTGGGGTTTTGAGTTGAAATCTATTGAATGTTGAGGGATTTTATGTTTCTAAGTGATTGGGGTTGGAACCCTTGAAGTTAGAGAGTTTAGAGTTGGAAAAAAAATGAAGGAGAAAAGTCGGGCTTCTTACATGAAACAAGTCCGTGTCGCGGACTTGTTCCCTCTGTGAACAAAATCTGCTCCGCGTCGCGGACAGGACGCGGACTCCACTGTTTTCAGAATTTATTCTCAAAGATTTTCTTAAGTTTAGTTGTTCCAAATCATTCCTAAATCATTCCTAAACATCATGAGGTCCTTCCAAACACCAATCAAGTCCTTGAACCCATAATCCAATTCAAGTGAGTTAGGATCAAAGTCAAGTGAAGTTAGTTTCCGATTCAAGTGAAGTCAAGCTTAGAAGTTAAGTAAGTCCAAGCAAGTCTTTAAAGCTTTTCGAGAGTCTTCATTAAACGTTTTAACTTCATTCTAAGGCTCAAGTTCCTAGTTAAGTATAGAGTTTCAAGTCAAGCAAAGAGTATATAGAGTTTCAAGCTAAGTAAAGAGTTTCAAGTTTCAAGTTTAGTAAAGAGTAAAGAGCATATAGTTTCAAGTCGAGTAAAGAGTATCGAGTTTCGAGTTAAGTCAAGAGTCAAGAGTTGAGTTCATTTCTCAAAAAGTAATTAGGGAACTAAGTATTTCCCAAGGAAGTTATAAGTGTTTTCACATCTAAGTTGAGAGGAAACAGAGATTTTCAAAAGAGTTTTGAGAAGTTTGAGCACTATCTCTTTTAAAAATAAAAGATGAGTTTTTCAAAAGAGTTTCTAAAATATGATTAGATATGACAAATCGAGTATGTCATCAATGTTTAAACAGTATGGTCTCTAGATATACCATCAATGTTTAAGCAGTATGAATATCCCGAGTCATCAATGATCATATAAAAAATATGGTTTTGATTTGTTCTTTTTAGAAAGAGTTTTCAAGTGCCTTCGGGCTAAGTTTTGAGTAATTATCTCAACTAAAGAAAGATGTGTTTAAAACACTTATGAGCTAAAGTATTTTTGGGAGTAGTCTTGAGCACCGAGTTGGGGACACGAGTTCATATTAACTCAACTCTCCATAAGAACCATGTAGCCAAACATGGGATTTCTCGGATCATACTTTTTAGATGATCACGAAAGTTAAGCTAGTGGATCCATTAAGCAAAAGTTAAAGTAAGGTCCTATATCGATGGCAAGGTATAGGATGGTCCTTGGGCAACGTGAGGTAAAACGTTGTATCACCACTTAGTTTCATAGTGGTGGTTATCGGTTAGAGAAACTCCCACAGCAGTAAAAAGAGCTTGGTTCCTCGATAAGTTCTGCTTAGTATGGATGGGGGTATGGGACTTCATTCATGCATTGCACAAGTAGACTTTGAGAGGAAGCATGGTATTTTCATGATATTATAAATATGATTTTTACGTCATGTTTTAATAGTTTCAAAGGCTTTATATATTGCATGTGTCTCATTGCTTATATTAAGTTCAGTTATTCTTGAGTTGTACAGAGCCAAGGTAAGTTCTCTTTTGTATCCCTTTTCAAGCTTAAGTTGTTTTTAGCGGTCCAGCTCGCATACTCGTACATTCCATGTACTGATGCCAGTTGGCCTGCATCGTTTTATGATGCAGACGCAGGTACCCAGGATCAGCATTCTGCACGCCGTTGATCCAGTGAGCACTCTAGAGTCAGGGGTGAGCCTCATTGCTTCCAGAGGGCTCAGTTATTTTGTTCTCTTAGTTTTGTTTATTAGGGTGTTGCGGGGTCTGTCCCAACATCCATCTAAGTATTTTAGAGGCTTCATAGACAGTCAGTCAGTTAGTTTTGAGTCTCTTATCTATGTATATATGTAAGTATTCTATTTTGAGACTCGAGTTGCCTTTTTGGCCAGATATGTATCATTTAAGTTGTTTATGTCTCTGCATAGCATTGAGTTATTCCGCTGAGTTAAGAAAGCCAGGCCAAGGGTTCGCTTGGGGCCAGCAATGGTCTCCGAGTGCCGGTCCCGCCCAGGGTGTAGGCTCGGGGCGTGACATAGCGTCAGACTGCTGATCCCTGGTTTGATTAAAGTGCAAAATATTTAGAATGAGAGATCAATGGAGAATTAAAAGCATATGTAGAGAAAAGTTTGAGTACTCACTGAGAATCATTAAAGCAACACCTACAAAGACATGAAGAAATCAAATTGTAGTGAGTGAATCCATTGTTTTCCTAATAAAGGAGAAAATCATATATAGTTGAAGTCGTTACTTATCCTTTCATCGAAACCCGGATAATAGAGCTCAAAGCCATAAAGGATTGCTTGATGAAAATCAGAAAGGGAAATGTTGATCTCTGCATCTTTAATATTAGGCCATGAGGTAAAGCCTATAAATTCTGCTCTGCATCCATCACTCACTTCAGAGACATTCATTTCTCCAATCTTTAAATAAGTGTATCTGCTTAATTTGCAGCCACTAATTTCCACAAATGTCGAAGAATTATTAACAGCAAACGGACAGTTGAACATGAAGATGGGCTCAGCTATTGTTTTATAATATCCATTAGTATACGTATATGATTTAAAGATTCTATTGTATTGGTTGAAATTAAGCTGAGGTCTGAAAGAGCATAGATCATCTTGTTCTTGTGTTTGTAAAGTTGGATCTACCAGGTGAATTGTCCGATTATCATAGCCGATGCCTTGAACGTGCAACTTTTTGGAGAATAACCATATAACTGTTTGGTTACCTTCACAAGCTAATTCAAATTCTTGATATTCTCCGCAATATTCTGGATCGGTGTTTAAACGAAAAGGGTAGTGTATGTTACGGATATCGCCACAAGCAGAAGGAGGACAGTAGTGTTTGCTCTTCCGAGCATGGCATGTTTGCAGAAAGATGATTTGAAGGATTAATGTAAAGTATTTAAGCTGAGAGTTTCCTTTAGACATTTGTGTATTACTCAGGTTCAGCTGAGACTTCACAATTATTGTTGAGTAAATGCAATTATTGATGGGAAAGTTGCAAGTTGATGAAGGGCCCTCATGAGGAAGACTTTGACGTTTACCAATTTATTAGTGAGGGAGATGGATATGTCATGTTTCCCCCACATGCCAAACACACCTTTTGCTCAAACTGTGTATTTGTGTTGAACGGTTCTGACTTTATATATTTATTTATAGGCATAATACATAAATATATCTTTTAACTTGACCTCATTTTATATTTATGTCCTCTAACTTAGGGTGTGCACAAGTATACACTTGAACTTGTGTAAAGTTGAACAAATAGACATATGTGTCCTACATGACAATTTGGGTCCTATGTGGTGTCCTATGTGTATTATATATACATCACGTAGGACTCATGTGTCTATTTGTTCTAGTTTATAAAAGTTTAAGGACCCGTTTGGTAGGCGGTATTAGATAAAATAATCCATGGATTAAAATTTAATCCATCTAATACATTGGTTACTTTATTTAATTTAATCCACGGATTGCTTATCCACCATATGTGGTCTTATCTTATCCCTAGAAAATGGAGGGATAACTAATCCAAGGTTTAACAAACCTCAGATAAGATCCCTAAATGACTAAACTATCCCCTTATTCCTTTTCCTAAATTTCTTTTGTAATTTAATTTCCTTTTTATTTATATTGAAATGGTTATAAATGTTCTTTTTTAATTCTCCAAATTCGTTTTTGTGTAATTTAATGATTTCACTAAAAAAAAATTCTCCATTTTTCTTGACTTTTTTTATTCAAGATAGTTTGTCAATTAACCACTTAAACTATTTATTTTTATTTTTATTTTAAAAAAAAACAAGCTTTAGGTATTGAACAATTTAAGTAGTCTTAAATCTATGTTAAGTTTAAGATATACTTGACCAACAAAAAATTAGAAATACACCGTGCCATTAGTGATCTCCTTAGTGGTACATCACACCTTAAAATTAATAACAATTTTATGTATATATATATACACATATTTGACTTAACTTGTTAAATGGAATAGAAAATCCAACAAAAAAAATAATATTGTCCGGCGGTTATCTACTTTGACTCAATTACATGAAATTAACAATCTCATAATTACACAAGATTAAGTGGAAAGTAATGAACCAAACACTTGACAAAAAATAATCCCTACATTACTAATCCATGCGTTACTAATTTCTGCATTACTAATCCCTGCATTGTCAATGTTTGTACCAAACGACTCCTAAGTGTTTACTTGTGCAAACTCAAAGTTAAAGGGTATAAATGTAAATTGAACAAGTAGGCACACATGTCTTACGTGACATAATACACATAGAACGCCATGTAGGACACAAAATTGTCATGTAGGACGAATGTGTCTATTTGTTCAATTTTATACAAGTTTAAGTGTCTACTTGTGCACACTCAAAGTTAAAGGTCATAGTTACCAACTGAAGTCAAGTTAAGGATCGTGTTTATATATTATGCCAATAATAATATCATTGTTACGAGTTATGACTTTAATTATTGAAAAAAAGGGGAAAAAAATCTCTCTCTATATATAAAGGAGGAGCATAGAGAAGGTGATGTGGCACCTTTCTATGGCCTCCATTCATATTTACCCATTTTCTCTTTTTTTGAGCATTTTTCTTTAGTTTATTATTTATTTATTTTAAACATCTCATAAAGACTTTATACTCAATTACTCAACTTTTCATCTCCCACTATAATATATCTTCTTTATTAGATATAATGTGCATATATTCATAACTCTCTTAATTTTCAACTTTTCATATTCATAACCTTCTCCACTATAATATATATCTTCTTTATTAGATATAATATGCTATAGTTATAACTCTCATAATTTCCAACTTTTCATATTCATAACCCTTAAATATTAATTATGAAAGTTAAGATACCTTATGATATTCCTCCATTATTTTCTATATGAATTCATATTTTGTTTCATTCTACCCAAAGTTACCCTTCATTTTCACTATAGTATCATATTTATGCTTTTGTTTGGCTTGAAAAAGAAGAAAGCTTTTGAATAGTGATAGGCTTGTGAAGTGATATTGACAAGAGCTTAGATAATTATGCGTTGATTTCCTTTTCCTTCTATTTTTTAATGATATGTTTATTGTACTATTTCTTTTTTCTCTTTTTTTTTTCTTATGTATCTCTATGATGCCTCTTAAATTTATTTTTTATATGAAGAAAGCTTTTGAATAGTGATTGATTTGTGAAGTAAATATCAACAAGAGTGATGCCTCTTTGCTTTTATTTGATTTGAAGAAAAAAAAAGCTCATCAATATTGATAGGTTCGTGAAGTGGATATGAAAATTTTTTAGACAATTATGTATTGATTTTATTTTTCCTTCTATTGTAAATTTTAATGATTAAAGTCGCATTGATATGTGTATTGTATTATTTCTTTCTTTCTTTCTTGTGAATCTTTATGATGCTTTTTATGTATAATTTTTATAGGAACTTCTTATTGTTGTAAGTCTATAATTTCTTTTAGTTCAAATTAGTATTATAAAATACTAGAGTAGATCCTAATGAGATATCACTTCCTCACGAATTTATCTTAGTTATATTTGAAATTTTGCTATAAATACAAATCAAGTTTAAAATTTATAAATCTTTTCTCTTGGTTCAAATTAGTAACTTAATTATGTTAAAATTCTGATACTAATCAAATTTTAAAATTTATAATTAATTGCTTAAAAGAAATAAAATTTAATAAAGTAATTTTTTATTTGTTGTTTATTACGTAAGTTCTTAAAGCTACCGATAAATATGCTTGCATAAAAAGTTTAAAAGATAAATATAAATAACATGGATGGAGAGATGATGCGGTAATTCTAAAGAAGTTTATATACACAAAGAAGAAACATTTATATTATTTGAAATAATTGAGACAATATATGCATAAAAAGTTAAAAGATAAATATAAATAACATGGAGGGAGAAATGATGCGGTAATTCTAAAAAAAGCTTATATACACAAAGAAGAAACATTTATATTATTTGAAATAATTGGGACACAATCATAGTTATTGATATTATAAAGAAAGAGTATAACTTACGTTTTCATCATATGGTCAAGTTGTATTGTTTATTATTTTTCTACAAAATTCAATTCATTAAACATAATTACATTTCATATTTGGTTAGAAAAGGGCGGAAAAGATCAAAATGAATAAAGTTAAATTTAACAACACAAATGAATAACATAAAGTATTAACTAAGTATAAGTTTGTTTTATACTGAGGGATTATAAATTAGTACTAGATTTATCTCTAAAATTCAAAAATAAGAAGATGATGTATGTATATTTAGTCAAATATATATTGTATCTGAATTAATAGCCTAAATATAGAATAAATATGAGAAGAGGGCATTTTGGGTCACCATTGTTTGAGTTCATTTTGGCTTACATGCTCATAATGTTTTGAAATTTTAATAACAATTAGTTGACTGACTTTCTAAGAACAAGAATGTTAATTATATCTTTTCACGTTATAAAAATCATTATTCTTCGTTAAAGTTAATTGGTACGTAGAAGTTTTAAAACATTACTTACTATTTAATTGTAACCATTACTTATTTACATTAAAAGTATATTAATTATATTTAACAACCCCAGTATATATAATCTATTCTTTAAAAGTATATTTATTTATTTCTTCTTCTAATGTTTTTTTTTTTACTTTGAAAAATAGTGTATTTATGTTATTTATTTTAAAATCATGATAAATTACAAGAGGTTCTTTTACTTCTAAAGAAGATGATTACATGGAAAAAAATTATATATTTTTTCTATGGAACCAAATTATACATCTATAAATTTATAGAAAGGTATAATATAATTATCTTATATTCTTTTTTTATGTAAGAAAGAAACTCTTAAAAATTATTTAAAATTTCAACTAAAATTATTAAATATACATAAATATACACTCTTTATATGTATAATATCTCTTCTATTCAAATAATATTTAGTAAATTATTTGTGTTTTTGATGACCACGCGAAATGCGGATGTATTCACTAGTATACAATTAATGCACAAGCTCCTTTATATATCGACTTCCACAAAGCGATCATCCTTCATTTTATTTTTTTAGTCAAATTAAAACATGAATATACTAACTATATAACGTGTAATTTTTTGATGACATACCAAAATAGTATAGTGGCAAATTATTGTTGAACGGAGAAAGTAAAATTTTAAAAAACTATTCCCTCTGTCCAACTATAGTTATCCATTATACATACTATTTTGGGATGTCCAACCGTGCTTGTCCACTTTATGAAATCAATGAATAATTTTACACTTAATTCCTAATTTATCTTTATCATTAATTATAGTTATTTTTTTATTATATTTTTTAAGACATTGTATTTATTATATTAAAAGGATAATATAGTAAAATTATTCTTTTATTTATATATAGTTTTTGTTGGACGGTGGAAGTAATGTGATCATTTATAGAAAGTCATTGGTTTTTGTATTTTTCACATACATTGTTGTCATCACTGTTTGGGGAATTGAGTAATGTGTATTTTTCGATGAGCTTTTAATGTAAAAGTTTTAACGTATTTGTGTAGATGATTCCCTTTTGTCCTCATCTGTCTTATGTATTTAATAGTAAAGGAAAAAATTTCAAATATGTCATGAACTTTAAGAAAACAAAGGCTCATTTGTGTGATTGATTAAAAGTTTGACTCATCTATATTTTTTTTGTTTCAGAAAAAATTCATCTATGTCATTATTTGTTAATTGAAAACAATTTTGATGTTGCAATTTTATTCCGTATACGTGGTGTTGATACCCAATTTTGGGCCTCCACAATATACATTAATTATTGAGCTTCTTAAATTTCAAGCAATTTAAAATAATTAGTGTTATACAAGTTTAAGAAAAATAAAATAATTTGCAAATTATTTTAAATAGTTTCGTCACTTTTATAATTTTTAAAATATATATAGTATACTTTATAAATATTTGAAAGTCATCTCAAAAGATTTTTACATTTTAAAACTAAATATTTTATTAATTTAGTTTAGTTTGAATTATAGTAATTTTTAGTTAATTAGTTTAATTATCTTAGATTTGAACCAATTATTTTATTTCGCTAAAATTAAGAAGCTCATTAATTAGTTTTAATAATTCAATCTTAATTAGATTTCGGCCAAAGTTGCAAATTAAATTCAATATGACTATACCTTATTTGCAATTTTAGCCTTTTCTTTTACTTCTTTTTTTTAAGCCTTTGAGAAACCAATTTGGGCCCTCTTACTCACATTTCCAGCAGCCCACTCCCATTTCCTTTCAATTCACAGCCCAATAACAATACATCAGTAACCCACCAAAACAGACCCATTCAACAATACAAAAAATAACCAACAACGTACAACTACAAAAACCCAACCCCACTCCCAGCGTCTTCCCCAAAACTTGAGCAGAAACCCAGCAACATCAGCGATTCCAGCAGCCCAAATCGCGACCAGAAACGAGCCATCAGCCCAGAAAAACGTACAGCAGGCAGCAGGCACACGTCTGTCTCACTTTCCCCTTCCGAAATGAGTCAAAATCTAAAAAAAAAAGATGTTTAGCCGAAAAGGTGAAAGGAATTTATGGGGTTTGAATTTCAAATGGTCCCTTGTCCTCACCCTAAAATCATCCGTTTTCCCTCCTAAAATCTTCCCCAATTTTGGTTTTAAATAGCCCTTTGTTCTTCATTGCAGGGGAGGGGGGGAACTTTTCTTTGAAAGAAAACGGAGTGAGAAAAGAGGAGTCGATACAGGGAGTTGGTTTTTCTTTGCGAAAGTTATATGCTTAAGAATTTTTGAATTGTTCTTGACGAAAAAAGAAAAAAAAAGAAAATTCTTTTACTCGAAGTTGGTTCGAATTTCTGGTTTGGTCGTTTGAATTGAAGGTCGAATCTAAGGTTGTGTGGAAGGCGTGCTGATCCTCTGCTTGTCGTCGTTCCAGCTTTGCTACCCGAAAAAAGGTAACACTCCTCCCCTCATCTGTATCTTATTCCGATTTCGTATTTATAAATTCAAGTTCCAACGGACTAAGGTGTACAGGTTGAAAAGGGTGAAGTTGGAAGATTTAACACAGGGTCGAAGATGAAATACATGTTTCGGATGTTGTATACATGTGGTATACAATGGTATACGTTGAATGTATACAAATTCCCAAAGGCAAAATAGGGGCCCAAAACCTTAAGTGATTTCCAACAGGCCCAAGTGGAGAAAAAATGGGCCCAAAGTCCATTTGAAATGCAGTAGAATAAAGGAACGTTTAAATGGGCCCAAGCGCATTACTTGGACCAAATTTAGACTTAGGACAAGTGGGCCAAAAACCCAATTTAATTGAATTTGGGCCAAAGCCCAAATCTAATTATTTTCTTTCCCTCTCTTATTATTTTATATTGTATTATTTGACTAACTTTGATTATCTTATGGTTCAATTTAATTAAATTCCCCAAGATAACCATTTTATTATATATATATATATATATATATATATATATATATATATATATTTATATTTATATTTAAATTAAAATATGTAGATTTCGTACTTGGTCTTAATTCTATTATTTGTCTCGTCACTTAAGTTAATTCTCCTTAGAAAAACCCCATTTAGTCCTGTTTCCCTTAAGATAAATAGAAATGATAATAATAATAATAGTAATAAATAAATTAGTTAAAATAAATAAGTTTTTTTACCTAATTAAAATTTAAAAAATAAGTTTTTTTTTACTTAGTCAAAATTTCAAATTAGTTAAAATAAATGAGTCATTTTACTTAGTTAAAATTTCAAAATTAATCAAAATCATTTTTAGTCAAATCGCCGGTCAACCGCAAGTTAGCGGGCATTCCGAGGGCCTAACACCTTCTCAGAATGTACATTGAACTTCGAACCCTTTTATTTTCAATTGATTTTATCTGTTTAAATCTTTTGAAAAACTTATTTTTTTTTTTTGATTTTTTACTAAAAAATTAAGTGGCGACTCTGTTCTTTTGGAAATTCAATTTCTCTTAAACCATAAGTTTGACCGATTTTTCAAAAAAACCAAGTCATTTTTCTTTTATTTATATTTTAGAGTAAAACAGAATGGCGACTTCTGCTGGGGACTTAATTAAGTTCTAACCATAAGATTTGACTTATTTGACTGATTGTTATTAATTGCTGATTTGCACTAAATGTGTTTAAATTGATATAACTGTCATTGCATTTCATGACATATTCTCTCGTATGTATAGTATATTAAAGGATGGTTTTGTGGAACCGCAATCGGACTTTTTATACTCAACCCTTTTTCGGAACGATCGGCAATTTATTGGTTCGTTATGCGTCCCATGATTGTCGTGAATTCCAGCCTAAGTTGTCCACTTGGGTTCCCGGTCTTTCAAAGCCACTCTTAGTCACTAGCGTAGAGCGAAACCAAATCCCAATTTTTAGTGCATTTCGAACTAGGCCGACCCAACACCCAAGGCGTGTTGGGCCCATTAGAAGCCCACCTTGTGTCTATTTGGCCCATTTGCCAATAAAAAGACAATCATGGTTATGTGTTTAATTGAAGGACATATACGTCGATTTAAACAAATCAATTATCTATGGGGGTGGGGGTTAACTTACCTTTGTTTGTTTTTCTTGTAGGATGAATCCGACATATGAGCCATTGAGAACCCGAATGGTGACTATACTCGATCCTTACATCCAAGTTTGGTGGAAATTCATGAATAAGGAAGATAAGAAGAAAGTTCAAAGACACATAGGCCATCTCCCGTCATTAATCGAAACGGTGGCTTACTCCGACTTGATTGGAACAATGGTTAAATTTTGGGACAACGACAACATGGTGTTTCGGTTCTAGGAAGTGGAAATGACGCCAACTATTGAAGAAATCCTTGCAAGTTACGAAAGTGTCAGTATGTGCAACAAAATGAGGTTCAAACCCGATACGGATCTCCTTTTCCTAAAAAAACATGGGATTTTGCCAAAATTAGAGAAAAATTGTCACTCGTTAAAGCCGATTGGATGGACAGAATGCCCGGGCCAAACATTCATCTTCGAAAGCTTTATTATCGATTCGGGCATGCAAGAGCCTATGAAAAATTCAAAGAAGAGTTTGTCTCAGAAGAAAAATGGAAGGAGACACGTCCTCTTGCCTTTGCAATATGCCTACTCGGGACGATGTTATTTCCCCAATGACCAAACTACACTATCCATTCAAGTGTAGTAATGGTCGCCCATGCCATCTTTTATGGAGTGAATTACGGGTCGGCAACCAAGTACTACACTCTGGCGCCTATGATTTTGGCCGACATTTATAGGGCTTTGGACAAGTGTCAAAGCGGAGAACGTTTCTTTAGGGATGCAACCTGATACTGCAATGGTGGATGATGAGACACTTGATCAAAGCTCATGAGCCAACAGAACCAGATCCCTTGGAAAGACCAAACAAACTCGAAAGTCACGATTGGTGGGTACAACGTAATCATTTCAACAGGGTTGGAGGCCAAGAATTTTGGTACCCGAGACTTCAGGGTTTGAGAGATGAAAATGTGCAGTGGTCGATCCAATGCTTGGTAGTAATAAAACAAATGGTGATTCGAGCGGGAAAGACCCCTTACTTGATATTTGCCGGGTTAAGAGGGACTAGACCATACGCTCCCGGTCAAGTCCTTAGACAACTGGGAGGGAAATAGGAGATTCCCCAAATTGCGGACATGAAGAGATTTGCAACCGATCATGAAAATGGACGAGTCTCTTATGCTGAAGACATACATAGAGCATGGAAGACCCGAAGGGTATTGGGTGAACCGGTACCAAACAGGTTCCGTTCCGAATGTTCTAAGGATTACAAAGAATGGTTAAAGAAGAGCCTCGCCGGAACTATCGAGTCTGGTCCAAATGTTCCCTATGTTATTGCAGATGTTGAGGACAAACATCAAATTCGACTTCATCGACTCCAAGAGAAGTTTGATAGGAATGAGTTAGAGCATCAACGTCGACACTCAGAAGACGCCAAAGTCATAGCTCAATTGAAGCAAAAGCTACAAAAATCCAAGCAATGTATGTCAGAATTAGATGACAGCATGGAGCAGTAGATTCAGTTGGTCGAGAGGTTCAGACATCAAGAAGGGGCTCGGTTGGCAAGAGATCACCTATGGGCGAACAAATATGCTATGTGGGAAGAGGTCATCATTGCCAAGAGGAGCATATTTGGTGAAAGATCAGGATGAGCTTGGAGTTTGTTATCATTCTCTGCGTGGGATTGCTTTATTTGTACTTTGTCTTGTAATTTATTTTTGTCACGTCCCGAGCTACCCCCGAGACGCGGACACGGGACCTAGGACCACAAGTGATCCCAAGCTAACCCTGCTGGCATGATCATGAGTATACTAAATATAATAAACTGATGCGGAAGCTAAATCATAAATAAATCTGAAAGATGGGGAATACCCATATACTATAACTGAGATATATGAAAACTGATGAGTTTAATACAAAGAAGATATTAACTCAACACTAAGCTGAATCTAACTATGTCTGAATTAAGCCTTTAAACTGACTAGAAATGTTGGGACATGCCCCAACTAGATCTAGAAAAAAACTGAAACTAAAGACTAAAAGCGATAAAGATAAGCATGTCACTAGTCCTCGAAGAATGAGGACTCACCACTGATGCTGCTGAACTAAAGATCGAGAAGTGATCTAAGCGTGATCTGGATACTGAGAACCTGAACCTACATAACGAGAAGATGTAGCGCACGTATGCGTCAGTACTTGAAAGGTACTGAGCATGCAGGATAGAGTAAAGCTGAAAGAACATATAACTGAACAAAGCAATAAAGCAATGAAATCATCTGGACATGATATAGATACTGAAAATACTGAATACTGAGATAACTAATGCAATGACCAAATTTATAATATGCTGAGACTGAATATTGACTGTATTGAAATATGGTCAATGCAATAGAGTCTGATTGAACTGTGGGAGCTACTAATAACCGACATAAAACCACATGAGCTAAATGTGGAGTCCGACGTATACGCCCCATCGAGAGGACCTAATATACCCTGCCAGAGGTATAGAGGCATGTTGGCGTGATCACTAAACGGATGTTGCCCACAGAGGGGACTTACACCTACGTGGCTCGTAGTTCTGGGACTATATGGGTACGCTGAAACCCTAGTCCAACTCGGTATTATGCTACTCCCAATGAATTAAGTGGTTAACTGGTTATGACTGAATTTCTGTAAATACTGGATAGCTCGAAACTGAACATGCAAACTGAGAATGCAACAATTAATCTGATAATGATGCATTCATAAATTGAGGCATGTATAACTGAATATATTATGACTGAAATACTGACATGTAAAATACTTGAAAACTCCTTTTTAGAAAACAATACTCTGATCATTGATGACTTGGGAAGTCATACTGCATAAACATTGATGGTATATCTAGATACCATACTATTCATACATTGATGACCTACTCAATTGTCATACTAATCATGTATTAGAAGCTCTTTCTCAAAACTCATCTTAACTTTCTCAAAAACCCAGTTTAAAACTCAAGTGTTGTCTTAAAGAAAAGCTTCTCATGATTTATAACTCAAAATAGGGTTTATGCTGAAATATACTGATAATGTGGCATAAAACTGGAGCATGTATATCTGAATAACTGAAATATCTGACCTAGCATGTGTAATTCAAGAACTAATGAAATACATAGCTAGGGTTCTGAAATTTATGTAAGAAACTGAGCAATAACATGATAATCTGATTTGGAACATTTAAATAACTAATTCATGATGATCTGTTGAAATTCTAGAAACCCTAGGTCTGTTCATAATCATGGAATCAAGAATCTGACTGAATTCTAGGGACCTAATGGGCGAAAGGAACCCACTAGTGAAATCCCACATACCTGGTGACGAATTCCACGGAGAAATCTTTCAATTTCGGGGCTGGAACTGAAGGAAACTTGCTGCGTTCTTGAACTAGGGTTCTTGACTTCTTTTCTCCTTTTAGCGTTCTAATTCTTCTAAGTTTGATTAATGATTTGACTTAGGTAAGTTCTAGTTATGTTTCTAAGCTTAAACTAATTAAAACCTCATGATTTAGGGTCTAAACGACGTATTTTAGGGGTTAAACGAAATAGGAAAAGATCAAAGGACCCCTGGATTAACTGTTGTCGGAGTGACCTACGGATTGGACCTACGGGCCGTAGGTCAATCTACGGTCCGTCGATTGGGTCCGTAAGTCAAGCCTGTTCGACAGACCTTCACTAAAACGAGCATAAATTTTTACTCGGAGGTTGGAATTTAGCAAACTCGGTGGCGTTGGAAAGATAATTCAATTAGCTATCTAACCATAGGTAATGGGACACATAATTAATTTTGTGCTAAGAGTTATGACCATCTGAAGTTGACCCATCAGAATTTTCAGCTAACTGGCTGCTAACCTTCAATCTACGGTCAGACCTACGGACCATGGATCGAATGACGGTCCATGCTGGTCGACCGTAGTTTGTGTCAGTGGCTGGTAAGGGAAGTCTCGATCCACAGACACAGACCACGGACCGTGGTCTGATCTACGGACCGTGGGTCTGTCCGTGAGTCGGGACTTAGCCAATTTTCTGAGCTGGTTTGGGGAGGGGTTGCAGTGGTGAACCACGGACCACCAGCACGGGCCGTGGTCTGACCTACGGTCCATGGATGGTGACCGTAAGTTGCACCTGCAACTTCTCATAATCTGTATTTTTGTCTATTTTGAATACGAGGGGTTACATTATCTCCCCCTTGGGACCATTCGTCCTCGAATGAAGACTAAACTAGCTGAAATGGAGGGAGAGGGCTGCAATCCTTACCACTGAACACTGAGAACTGAGTTCCAAGGACATGCAAATACGCTGAAAATGCAAGTACAAACTGAAGGAACATGATTCTAAGACTGAATTTTCGCATGAATGACTGAAAAACTGAAGAGGAACTATTACCTCAAGGTGGAATGGAATCGGAAGGAAAGATGTGAGGATACTTGGACTTCATGGTTGCTTCTGCTTCCCAAGTAGCTTCCTCTACTGACTGACTTCTCCACAAAACCTTGACTGAAGCGACTTCTTTATTTCTCAACCTTCTAACCTGACGATCGAGAATCTCAACTGGTATATCCTCATAAGAAAGACTATCTTTCACGGCCACACTCTCTAATGACACTATGGATGCTGGATCATCCACACACTTCTTCAGAAGAGAAATTGTCACGCCCCGAGCCTACACCCTGGGCGGGACCGGCACCCGGAGACCATTCCTGGCCCTAAGCGAACCCTTGGCCTGGCTTTCTTAACTCAGCGGAAACCTAACTCAACAGAATAACTCAATGCGATGCAATATTGCAAAACAACTTAACATAAAAAGTATGGCCATAAGGCAACCCGAGTCTCAAAATAGGATGTTTACATATACATATAGATAAGAGACTCAAAACTAGCTGACTGACTGTCTGTCTGTCTATGAAGCCTCTAAAAAAAATACTGAGATGGATGTTGGGACAGACCCTGCAACATCCTAATAAGACAAAACTAAGAACACGAAGTAATTGAGTCCTCCGGAATGCAAGGAGGCTCACCATTGACTCTGGAGTGCTCAGCTGGATCAACGACGTACAGGATGCTGATCCGGGGTACCTGAATCTGCATCATCAAACGAT
Source organism: Solanum stenotomum (assembly GCF_019186545.1). NCBI lineage: Eukaryota > Viridiplantae > Streptophyta > Magnoliopsida > Solanales > Solanaceae > Solanum > Solanum stenotomum. The sequence goes on from NC_064292.1 coordinate 51,103,850, forward strand.
GCAGGCCAACTGGCATCAGTACATGAAATGTACGAGTATGCAAGATGGAAAACTAAGCAACAAAGGCTAGAAGGAAATCTGGAAGAAACTGAACAGCTTACCTGGCTCAACTCAACCTAACTGACTTCTTTCAATATAAGGCAATTTAAAACAAGTGCGATATAAAGAAAGACTGCTTAAAACATGCTATAAACTCTGTGTGTATACAAAGATACAATAGGCCTGAAATGTATATAGAAATACAATGAACTGATGTATATAAAATACAATAACTGCTGTGGGAGTTTCTCTAACCGACAACCATCACATAAGAGCTATAGTGATGATACAGCGATCGACCTCACGCTGCCAAAACATCTTATACCCGACCAAAGGCATAAGATCTGAACTGCCTAATGGATCCACTAGTCTAATCTGAAAAGGATTCATCTAAAAAGTATGATCCTTTTCTACCCATGGTGGCTAACATGGTTCTATGGGGGCTGTGGGTTCTTTGAACGCTCCCCCAATTCGGTGCTCGATACTACTCCCAAAATGTACTGGATCTTATGTTTTTAAAACATGTTTATTCCTGCTGATATGAGATAATTACTCAAAAACTAGCCCGAAGGCTCCTTTGGAAATCTCAGTTTCCAACCTTGTCTAAATGTAAAAACATTTATTTAAAACTTCTTTGGGAATACATAGTTCCCTAATAACTTTGAGAAAAGAACTCAACTTTAAACTCATGACTTAACTTGAAACTGAGACTCTTACTCGACTTGAAACTCTATACTCTTTTACTTGACTTCTAACTATCTTTCCTTGAATCGGAATTATGAATTCAAGGGATTCGATCACATGTTGAGGAGGGATCCTTGAAAGCTTAGACGTACTTAGGAGTGTCGGAAACAACTATAAAACATAGGTATAATACTTGGAACTTGCATGAGAAAGTGAGAAAAGGAATGGGGAAACTTGGCTGAAACTTCAGATTTCTGGTGACACAGGTGTGACTTACGGACGCCATCGACGGACCGTAGATGGACTTACGGTCCGTCCTGCAGGTCCGTAGATCGCCTCAGAAACTTCCCCAGAATTCATTTAAGAAAATGACTAAGTGTTGACCTACGGTCCTGACTTACGGTCCGTAGGTCAGGTCACGGGCCGTAGGTCGTGACCGTATATCGAAGCCCCAAAAACCCAACTCCTGTTCCGATTGATGGTTGACCAGTACTGACTGTCAATCGATCTACGGTCCGTAGGTCAGGCCTATAGATGGGAATCATCAGCCCAGAAATTTCTGCGAAATAAGGATGAATCAACTTCACAAGGGTCATAACTCTAGAATCATAATTCCCTCAACATACAATAGGTTTCAACTTAAATACTCGACCCCAATCATGTCTCACGAAGAACAATAACTTCAACAACACCACCAACGACATCAACAACAACTAACAACTTCAATACTTCAACAACAAATTCCATCTTTTCTCAAATCATAGAATAAACTTGGTGTGTGTGAGGGAAAGGATCAACCCACACGAAAACTCACATACCTTGATAGGGATCACCCCCGACAAAAATCCACAATGATCTTGTTGATCTCCTCTTTCTTCTCTTCTTCTTCTTCTCCTTCTCCTTCTTCTCTTCTTCAATCTCAAGAACCCTAACTCTTTCTCTTTCAAAATGGGACAAAAATGATCCAAAGATCATTCTAATACAACAATATGAGCTCAATTAAATGATTTGCGAAAGGACCAAAATGCCCTTAAATTTTCGGACGGATTTCCCTTCCAACTGCCCAACTTCTACAAGGCATAACTCGCTCATACGAACTCGGAATCGAGTAAACTCAGTGGCGTTGGAAAGATTGTTCCAAGGGCTTCGTAACCATAACTGGAACTACTCCTAACTCATCCTAGGCTAAGAGTTACGACTACTCAAAGTTGGCCAAAAAACTCATTGATTTCCACACTTAGCCAATTTTCCAGATTCGTCATTTTTCCAAAAATGACTATTTCCAAATTTCAAGCTCCTTCAAAGCCACTTAAATTGTCGGATGTTACAGAAATGTGAAAGACTGGATGCACTGCTGCTAAGTCTGCTGGCAACTCTAACTCATAAGCCACTTTACCAATCCTTTTCAACATCCGGTAAGGGCCTACATATCTGGGACTGAGTTTCCCTTTCTTGCCAAATCCCATCACCCCTTTCATAGGTGACACTTTCAAGAAAACCAAATCATCAACTTGGAACTCTAGTTCCCTTCTTCTCACATCTGCATAAGACTTCTGGCGACTCTGAGCAGTCTTGAGTCTATCTCTAATGAGTTGCACTTTCTCCATAGCATGAAGAACTGAATCTGGTCCTATTAAGGCTGCTTCACCTACTTCAAACCAACCAACTGGAGATCTACATCTACGCCCATACAATGCCTCATAAGGGGCCATCTGAATGCTGGAATGGTAACTATTGTAGTAGGCGAACTCAATGAGAGGAAGGTGATCGTCCCAACTACCCTTGAAGTCGATCACACAAGCTCTCAACATATCCTCTAAGGTCTGAATGGTACGATCTGCCTGACCATCCGTCTGTGGATGAAATACTGTGCTAAGATTAACCTGAGTACCAAGACCTTTCTGAAATGACTTCCAGAAATGAGGGGTAAACTGAGGACCTCTATCTGAGATGATAGACAAAGGAACCCCATGCAACCTCACAATCTCATTAATGTAAAGCTTGGCGTAATCCTCCGCCGAATCTGTAGTCTTGACCGCCAAAAAGCGAGAAGACTTAGTAACCCTATCAACAATCACCCAAATGGAGTCATGTTGTCTGCGAGTACGAGGTAAACCTGTGATGAAGTCCATGTTGATCACTTCCCACTTCCAAGTAGGGATGTCAATCTCTTGAGTCATACCTCCTGGTTTCTGATGTTCTACCTTTACTTGCTTGCAATTGGGGCACTTAGCCACAAAATCTGCTATATCTCTTTTCATACCATTCCACCAATAGACTTCCCGTAGATCACTGTACATCTTAGTGGCGCCTGGATGAATAGAATATCTGGAATTGTGGGCCTCTGCGAGAATATGTTGTCTCAATTCACCCACATCAGGAACACACAATCTACCTTGATAGCGAAGTACACCATCTCCCCCTTGGGAGAAAACCTCCACTTTCTGATTGTGGACTGCACCCTTGAGTTCAAGTAATATCGGTTCGCTGTCTTGCTTTTCCTTAACTTTCACTACCAAAGAAGATTCTGATCTATTCTGGACTATCACACCACCATCTGATGTGTTAGTAAGACTAACTCCTAAGAGAGTAAGATGATGAACATCTTTTTCTACTTCCTTCTTTTTTTTCCTCAATATCTGCTACACCACCCTCTAGATTCACCTCTTTCTGGCCTTAAGGTAAGAGAAAATCAACATATAGGTACTGAGCTACTACCCTTCTATTCTAAGACTGGCTCGTTTGGAAATTGGAACTGAACAACCTGAATTCTACAATCGACTGAGGTATGACAAAACTGAAACCAATCTATGCCTAGAATTATATCGAAATCTATCATTTCTAACTCTACGAGATCTGCTGAGGTGACTTTCTGAGAGACTGTGACAGGGCAATTTCTGTATACCCGTCTAGATATATCTAGTTCACTAACTAGGGTAGAGACTAAGAAGGGTTCTGAGAGAGTTTCTGGACTAACACTGAATTCCACTAAGTGTACCATATGTGAGCCACATCCTTAAGCTGGTAGGATGCCAACTCAACCTTACCATTATCAGTCACTTGCATCACTCCAAAGATTTTCTTAACCTCATCAATGAAGTTCTGTGGGTCTTCACCAACTTGTGACCCTAAAACTCAGGAGGATTCATCCTAAAAAAATCTCAAACTCTAGCTGCCACTGATCCACCATTTCTATTAGTAGGAACTGGAACTTGCTGATTGTTCTCGTTGGTCATACCTGAGCCAAAAGCTGAATTGACATTTCGAAACTCTGTATTCGATACTTTCTTATCTGGGACTAGAGGAACTGCGTTAGCATTGCGTGCATTAGCATTCCAAGCCTAAGCTCTATGAGGAGGCATGATCTTAAGCGCATAACGATGGATTAGAAAGGATATCATACCAACGCACGATAAGAATATCAAGAAAGTGAAGTTTTCCTAAAACACTTCATAGCCTCCCTCTCATTAGATGTGGTGCACTTCACACCCATGAAAAGGACTCTAATCAGTGCAGCTTTTCAGACATCCTAGGACACTTAAACCTAATGCTCTAATACCAAATTTGTCACGCCCCGAGCTACCCCCGAGACGCGGACACGGGACCTAGGACCACAAGTGATCCCAAGCTAACCCTGCTGGCATGATCATGAGCATACTAAATCTAATAAACTGATGTGGAAGCTAAATCATAAATAAATCTGAAAGATGGGGAATACCCATATACTATAACTGAGATATATGAAAACTGATGAGTTTAATACAAAGAAGATATTAACTCAACATTAAGCTGAATCTAATTATGTCTGAATTAAGCCTCTAAACTGACTAGAAATGTTGGGACATGCCCCAACTAGATCTAGAAAAAAACTGAAACTAAAGACTAAAAGCGATAAAGATAAGCATGTCACTAGTCCTCGAAAAATGAGGACTCACCACTGATGCTGCTGAACTAAAGATCGAGAAGTGATCTAAGCGTGATCTGGATACTGAGAACCTGAACCTACATAACGAGAAGATGTAGCGCACGTATGCGTCAGTACTTGAAAGGTACTGAGCATGCAGGATAGAGTAAAGCTGAAAGAACATATAACTGAACAAAGCAATAAAGCAATGAAATCATCTGGACATGATATAGATACTGAAAATACTGAATACTGAGATAACTAATGCAATGACCAAATTTATAATATGCTGAGACTGAATATTGACTGTATTGAAATATGGTCAATGCAATAGAGTCTGATTGAACTGTGGGAGCTACTAATAACCGACATAAAACCACATGAGCTAAATGTGGAGTCCGACGTATACGCCCCATCGAGAGGACCTAATATACCCTGCCAGAGGTATAGAGGCATGTTGGCGTGATCACTAAACGGATGTTGCCCACAGAGGGGACTTACACCTACGTGGCTCGTAGTTCTGGGACTATATGGGTACGCTGAAACCCTAGTCCAACTCGGTATTATGCTACTCCCAATGAATTAAGTGGTTAACTGGTTATGACTGAATTTCTGTAAATACTGGATAGCTCGAAACTGAACATGCAAACTGAGAATGCAACAATTAATCTGATAATGATGCATTCATAAATTGAGGCATGTATAACTGAATATATTATGACTGAAATACTGACATGTAAAATACTTGAAAACTCCTTTTTAGAAAACAATACTCTGATCATTGATGACTTGGGAAGTCATACTGCATAAACATTGATGGTATATCTAGATACCATACTATTCATACATTGATGACCTACTCAATTGTCATACTAATCATGTATTAGAAGCTCTTTCTCAAAACTCATCTTAACTTTCTCAAAAACCCAGTTTAAAACTCAAGTGTTGTCTTAAAGAAAAGCTTCTCATGATTTATAACTCAAAATAGGGTTTATGCTGAAATATACTGATAATGTGGCATAAAACTGGAGCATGTATATCTGAATAACTGAAATATCTGACCTAGCATGTGTAATTCAAGAACTAATGAAATACATAGCTAGGGTTCTGAAATTTATGTAAGAAACTGAGCAATAACATGATAATCTGATTTGGAACATTTAAATAACTAATTCATGATGATCTGTTGAAATTCTAGAAACCCTAGGTCTGTTCATAATCATGGAATCAAGAATCTGACTGAATTCTAGGGACCTAATGGGCGAAAGGAACCCACTAGTGAAATCCCACATACCTGGTGACGAATTCCACGGAGAAATCTTTCGATTTCGGGGCTGGAACTGAAGGAAACTTGCTGCGTTCTTGAACTAGGGTTCTTGACTTCTTTTCTCCTTTTAGCGTTCTAATTCTTCTAAGTTTGATTAATGATTTGACTTAGGTAAGTTCTAGTTATGTTCTAAGCTTAAACTAATTAAAACCTCATGATTTAGGGTCTAAACGACGTATCTTAGGGGTTAAATGAAATAGGAAAGACCAAAAGACCCTTGAATTAGCTGCTGTCGGAGTGACTGACGGACCTGACTGACGGTCTGTCAGTCAATCGACGGTCCGTCGATTGGGTCCGTAGGTCGAGTCTGCCCGACAGGGCTTCACTAAAACGGACATAACTTTTTACTCGGAGGTTGGAATTTAGAAAACTCGGTGGCGTTGGAAAGATAATTCAATTATCTATCTAACCATAGGTCATAGAATACCTAATTCATTTTGTGCTAAAAGTTATGATCATCTGAAGTTGACCCATCAGAATTTTCAGCTAACTGGCTGCTAACCTTCGATCTATGGTCAGACCTACGGACCGTGGATCGAACGAAGATCCGTGCTGGTCAATCGTAGTTCATGTCAGAGGCTGGGTAAAGGAGGTCTTGATCCACGGACACAGACCACGGATCGTGGTCTGATCTACGGACAGTGGGTCTGTCCATGAGTCGGGACTTAGCCAATTTTCTGAGCTGGTTTGGGGAGGGGTTGCAGTGGTGAACCACGGACCACCAGCACGGGCCGTGGTCTGACCTACGGTCCGTGGATGGTGACCGTAAGTTGCACCTGCAACTTCTCAAAATCTGCATTTTTGTTTATTTTGAATACGGGGTGTTACATTTTTCTTGGGAGGTCTACCATTATTTTTCTTGAACTTTTTCTTCTTAGGCTTCAAAGAAGTATTTTTGTGAGTTTTAGGAGTAACATTTTTTGAAGTAATTAAATTTACCTTCGTTGTGACGTTGTTCTCTTCTGTTTGTAAAAGTGCATCTTGGCCCCTTGCCTCTTCTTCCATGCGGATTTTCATTATCAAGGTTTCAAGAGAGGTTTCCTTTTGTTTGTGGCGCATAGTTTTTTGAAATTCCTTCCAAGAAGGTGGAAGTTTATCCACTATGCCACAAACAATAAGGTTATCTCCAATTTTAACCTCCTCGGACCTAAGCTCTCCAACAATCATTATAAAGTCTTGAGCTCGGTCTACCACTGATTTGTTGTCCACCATTTGGAAACGAAAAAATCTACTAGCCGCATATTTTTTCGCTCCAGCCTCTTCGGTATCATACTTACTCTGCAATGCTTTCCAAATTTTCTTTGCACTAGAGTAAGTTCTATCATAATAATCATAAAAATTATCAGATAGACAATTGAGAATATAATACCGATACTTATAGGAATCACCATCGTACTTTTCCACTTTCTCTAGATGAGAAATAGTTTCATCATCATTCATAGAGGTGATGTCTACTTTATTAGGATTCTTCTCAGTTAACACATAAGAAACATTGAGAAGACTCAAGTAGAAAAGTACTTTACCCTTCCATCTCTTAAAATGGTTACCATTGAACCGAAATGGCTTGTTAAGGTTTCCTATCTTGACATTCGTGTTTTTTTCAATTGTAGCCATACTGACTCTCCTTAAAATTGTTAGTGAAAAACTTACAAGATAACAAAAAATACAAGATACAATTGAAATAAAATGAAGAAACAGAAATCTCTTCAGGCTGAGGCGCGGATATCTCGCTCTCTTTAAGGAGATTCAAGCCCACTGCAGCAAATGTTTTCACCGGTCCAGCAGTAATCCTTCTTGACTTGTCCCCTCCAGGATACAACAGCCTTCACAAAGTATAACTCAACAACTCTGGACAAGAGTTGAGTCCAAAGCTCCACAAAAAAGAACACCTCCCTTCAACTAATAAGAACTCTCTTTTTGACAAACATTTTCCTCTCTATCTTTTTCTTATGTGTTTTATGTTTCACAAACCAAATGAAGACCACCACTATTTATACTAGAAGAAGTCTTCCTAGCAATGAATAGGAAGATAATGGTGTAGTAAATAGTGAAGATAATGGTCTTAGGAGTTACATATGTTACAAGGATAATGGAAGAGTAAAGAATGAAAATAAAGAGAGTGTAACAAATGCATCCAACGGCAAATGAACATGCTGCCCAATTCCAACGTTCACTAGAACGTTTCTGCCAGCATTTTATGACCACTAAGTCAATGGCCAATCCATGAGTAATTAGGCAATATTAAGGCACCAAAATAATGAGCAAATTTAATATAAAAAATAATATTAAAATGCTCAATAACCAACAATGTCCAAACCAAACTTTACAAAAATCTTGGAAAATCTGAAACCTGATTTGGTGATTTATGACATATTGCTGCAATGGGCTAAACGTGTCGCGAATGAACATAACATTCCAGCAGTTAAGCTTGTAACTTCGGGTGCAGCTGTGTTTTTGTATTTTTTCAACATATTGAGGAAACCAGAGGTTGAATTCCCTTTCCCTGCTATTTATCTCAGGAAAATTGAGCAAGTAAGATTGAGTGAAATGGTGGCGAAATCTAACAAAGTGACAGAACCTGATGATGGGGATCTTCTAGCTGATGGAAATATGCAAATCATATTGATGAGTACTTCTAGAACTGTAGAAGCCAAATATATTGATTATTGCCTTGAATTGATCAATCACTAATGACACGGAAGATAAGGAGCTCATGGATTGGCTAGGAACAAAAGATGAGAATTCAACTGTATTTGTCTCCTTTGGGAGTGAATATTTCTTGTTAAAAGAAGATATGGAAGAAGTAGCTTGCGGGTTGGAGTTAAGTAATGTTAATTTCATATGGGTTGCAAGATTTCCAAAAGGTGAAGAGAAAAATCTTGAAGATGCATTACCAAAAGGTTTTCTTGAAAGAATTGGAGAAAGGGGAAGAGTTTTGGACAAATTTGCACCACAACCAAGAATTCTAAATCATCCGAGTACCGGAGGATTTATAAGTCATTGTGGTTGGAATTCAGCAATGGAAAGTATAGATTTTGGGGTTCCTATAGATGCCATGCCTATGCACCTTGATCAACCAATGAATGCTAGGTTGATTGTTGAATTGGGAGTTGCGGTGGAGATTGTTAGAGATGATGATGGCAAAATTCACAGAGAAGAAATTGCGGAAACTCTTAAAGGTGTCATAACAGGGGAAACATGGGAAAATTTGAGGGCTAAAGTGAGAGATATAAGCAAGAATTTAAAATCTATAAGAGATAAAGAGATGGATGTTGCTGCTCAAGAGCTAATTCAACTTTGTAGGAATAGTAATAAGTGAATCTTATGATTCAATTAACAAAAAAATATTGTATGTTAGGTGTTTTCGTTTGTCCTCAAAATATATTGAGGTTGAAATAATGAGAAAAACATAGAATACCATGTAGGATTCAAATTTCCACGTAGGATGTCACGTATGATGCGTATGTCTATTTGTTCAACTTTATACATGTATAAGTTTCTAAGCATAAATATGAGTTGACGCCAAGTTAAAATGCATATTTATGTATTAGGTCTTTAATATAACAAGTACAACAATAACAACACCATTCTTTGTCCCAAACCTTGTTGGATTGCCTACGTTTATTTCACATAAACATTACATCAACTATAATCAATCAACATAAATGTCTACCTCAACGGGATTATCTAACAAAGCTATTGAATCAGATGAAAATGTCGTAGAACTTCCCATGATCTGATGGACAATCGGTTGTGATTAAAGAGGCTGAGGAGGTACTTTTAGCACTTCGACTTCGCCTTCAAGCATTTCTACTACTTTACTCATTGAAGGGCGTTGTATCGGATTTGTTTGTATACACCATAATGCAACTAAACTCAGCTTTCTAGCCAGCTTCTTTTCATCATCATTCGCTTCTTCATCCACCACAATCTCTTTCCCCTTGTTGAACTTATCGTAAATATAATAAGGAAAGTATTGGCTGGAATGCTCTTCATTTGCAACTTCATTTCTCTTCAAGTCCAGCATTTCCATTAGCAGCATTCCGAAGCTGTAAACATCAGCTTTGTACAAGATTGCTCCAATGCTTCTCCTAATCAACTCTGGAGCAACATATCCAATCGTTCCACGAGCAGCTATGAGAGTCACAATGCTCTTATCTGTTGGATATAATTTCGCAAGCCCAAAGTCAGAAATCTTTGGAATGAAATTCTCATCCAAAAGAATGTTGTGTGGTTTGATGTCAAAATGCAAAATTCGTACATCACAGCCTCGATGCAAATACCCGATTCCTCGAGCCACTCCAAGAATAATGTCATACTTCCTCTGCCAACTTAACAGAGGACTTCCTTCTTGACTAGTGCTGATGTACTTATCAAGTGATCCATTGGGCATGAAGTCGTAAACAAGAGCACGCTTTGTTCCCTCAATGCAATACCCCACGAGTCCAACCACGTTGACATGATGAATCCTTCCCATGGTAGCTACTTCATTCATGAAATCTTGCCCATCAGCTTTAGGCTTGCTCAACATCTTCACTGCTGCATCTCTTCCACTTTGAAGCTTTCCTTTGTACACAGTTCCGTAACCTCCCTCGCCTAATTTCTCTTTGAATCCTCTGGTCATTCTTTTTATGTTGGAGTAATTATATCTTATAGGCATGAAATTGTTTTGTGTTTGCAAAAAGCCTTCAATCATATCGTACATTGACAAATGCCTCCTTTTGAATTTGTACACCAGAAATGCAATTACCAACGGAAGGCCTATTACAAATTTTGCTCCCAAATACACTGCACATTTGAAAAGTCATGACGAACCATAGAGATGATAAAACACATGATCAATGGAATGTTAATCTGTGTCCATCCAAATAACATATAGATTACTAAAGGGATATATAGGAGCTTACACACGAAATACTGAAGCAGCCAAATACTGATCTCTGGATAGATTAAAGCGCAAATATTTTAGAATGAGAGATCAATGGAGAATAAAAAGTATATGTAGATAAAAGTTTGAGTCCTCACCGAAAATCAATTCCAATAAACCTACAAAGACGTGTAAAAATTAAACTGTAGTGAGTGAATGTTGAGAATATAATTAAATAATAAAATGTTTTCCTAGTTTCTTACGTATAGAGGATAGAAAAGAATGTTACCCCACGAAGAATAAGAAAACTCAAATCCGTAGAGAATTGCTTGATGAATATCAGAAAGGGAAATGTTGTTAATATTAGGCCATGAGGTGAAGCCTATAAATTCTGCTCTGCATCCATCACTCACTTCAGAGACTTTCATCTCTCCAATCTTTAAATAAGTGTATCTGCTTAATTTGCAGCCACTAATTTCCACAAATGTCGAATCATTAACAGCAGATGGACAGTTGAACATGAAAATGGGCGCTGCTATTCTACGCTGTGATGCATAAAAGTATGAGCGCCTGAAGAAATTATTGTATTTGAGAAAGGTAATAAGCTTAGAAGGTATGAGAGAACATAGATCATCTGTTTGTAAAGTCGGATCTACCAAGTGAATTGTCTGATTAGCATAGTCGATGCTTTGAACGTGCAACTTCTTGGAGGATAACCATATAACTGTTTGGTTACCTTCACAAGCAAATTCAAATCCTGAAAGACGACAATGTTTTGGATCGGTGTTTAAATGAAAAGGGAATCTTATGTTACGGATATCTCCACAAGCAGAATCAGAACAGTTGATCTTCCAAGCATTGGATGTTTGCAGAAAGATGATTTGAAGGATTAATGTGAAATATTTAAGCTGAGAGGTTCCTTTAGACATTTGTGTATTACTCAGGTTGAGCTGAGACTTCACAATTATTGTTGTTATTATTATTATATAAATGGAAGCTTTGTGGCCTTTTATTACCAATGGAAGACTTGTGTTTGGTCATTGATGGGAAAGTTGCAAGTTGATCGAAGGGACCTCATGAGGAAGACTTTGACGTTTACCAATTTGTTAGTGAGGGAGATAATGGATATGTCATGTTTCCACTTTCCCCCATATGCCAAACACACGTTTTGCTCAAACTGTGTATTTGTGGTGCATGGTTGTGACTTTATATATTTATTTATAGGCATAATACATATTTGCCTTTTAACTTGGTCTCATTTTATATTTATGTCCTCCAACTTAGGGTGTGCACGAGTATATAGTTGAACAAGTAGACACATGAGTATACGTGACATATTATATATATAGAATCCATATTGTCATGTAGGATGTCATGTAGGACACATGTGTCTATTTGTTCTACTTTATAAAAGTTTAAGTGTCTACTTGTGCAAACTCAAAGTTAGAGGGCATAAATTTAAATTGAGATCAAGTTAAAAGGCATATTTATGTATTATACCTTATTTATATTTACCTAGACATTTAATTGATAAGCATAACACATAAATAGGACCTTTAACTTGGTTTCAAATTTTAACTTTGACCTTAAACTTTCAAAGTGCACAAAGAGGCACTTTAACTATCCAACTCTTGAATAAAAAAACACTTGAATCCCACCTAGCAAACCACGTGATATACACTCAGTTTGTGCGCGTCAGGAGTAAATTTCGAGGCCCACAACAGTAAAATATATGTTGAAATGACAATTATACCCTTAATGAATCCCTTTTATATATATCTGTATATTTTCTAATCAAAATCCCATTTTTTCCTCTTCTTTCAAATCAAGTTTTTTTCTCTCTCTTTAGCACGATTTTTGCTTGTTTTTAGTGCAAATGGCTTCTAATTTTTTTTTTTGTCATTGTGGGAAAAGAGCTATAATTGAAGATTTCTTAGTCCGCAAACAATACAGGTCGTTGGTCTGCAAACAATCCAAATTTAAGCAAAGATTCTACCTTCTATCAAAAATTAACTTTCAAAAGGGAAAAATTAAAAATACCTGGACTAAATTGAGGAAGATGAACATATAAACATTAGACTATATGAACTTTTAGCACAAATCATGAACGATTTTCCCTTGATTCATGATTTTGGTTGTAAATCCCCAGCTAGGGGTTTGCGATTTTGAGAGAGAAATAGGATAAAATGGAACAGTTTCACCCTTGTATTAATTTGAATATTATTTAATTACTTTTAATTCTAATATCTACATGTAAATTTTTTAATTAGTCGACAACCATTGAGTGACTCATTAATCTACGTTGGAGCGTCTGTATTTCACATGTTTGGGCTGCAATATTCGAGTGTTTTTTTTTTATTTAAGAGTTGGATAGTTAAAATGCCTCTTTATGAACTTTGAAAGTTTAAGGTCAAAGTTAAAATTTGAAGCCAAGTTAAGAGTCATATTTATGTGTTATGCCTAATTGATATTACAGAAGAAAACATATGGTCAGTAGTTAGCGATTTCCTACAAAGTCCTAAGTTATAATATCGAACCAAAAGTATAAATCGGTGACAATAAAAAATTCATACTCATAAAGTACAAAATAAAAAATAGGCATAATACATAAATATGCCCTTTAGTTTGGTTTCAACTGATATCTATGTTGTCCAACTTTGAGTGTGCACAAGTAGACACTTAAACTTATATAAAATTGAACAAGTAGACACACATGTCTTACGTGACATAATACACATAGAATGCCATGTAGGACACAAAATTGTCATGTAGGATGCCATACAAATGTGTCTATTTGTTCAATTTTATACAAGTTTAAGTGTCTACTTGTGCACACTCAAAGTTAAAGGTCCATAGTTACCAATTGAAGTCAAGTTAAGGGTCTTGTTTATATATTATGTCAATAATATGATATCATTGTTATGAGTTATGACTTTAATTATCATATTCATAGTCATATATATATATATTTATATATTATATTGTAAGTGGGAAGCCTCCAAGTCAAAAGTTGAATTACGAAAATATCCTTATAATGTCATAATATTGATGAAAAAAATGTAAATACACATTAATTATTAATAAATATTATCATATTCTATTAAACACTATTCTTATATATTTATGGACAAAAATATAAATACATAATAATAATAATAATAATATTCTACAATGGAAAACCCCATAATATTACTGTAAGTTTTCGGAAGTTAAAACACAACTTGTGACATGAATTAATATAAATACAATGAATATTTGTATTATTAAATGATAGAAGAAAATCAAAAGTTTTGCAATATTTAAATCAATCTCTTCAGATACTCCTAACGTGCAAAACTATAAAAAAAGTGCAATGAATTATATTCATAAATTATCTTAAATGCTAAGTAATAGCTACAATAAATATTGTTGCAAAACTTTTGATTTCCTTACATCATAATTAGCAAAAATTAATGCTGAATTTTCTACTTGATAAATTAAATTTATCTTATATAAATGGACATTTAGCATATAGTTAATTCTCACTATCTGGATGAAACAATATCGTAGGTGTAAACTTACATGGTATGTAACAAAAATTCAGCCTGTCATGTTTAAATATGAGTCATTTAGTTATTATTTCTAAAATAAATTATTGTGCTTTTTATGTTGTGCTTTTCACATGAATGAAAGAATAAGATAATTTTGTTTGGAATGCTACGAATATTGTCGTCATATATAGTTTCTCAAGATTTTGGTATCTCAGTAATACTCAATAGTGTAGCAATATTTATCGTCTTCTTATTTAGCTATCTCTAGGAGGTAAGCATAGGAAAGTTGGTTCACTTAATTTCTTAAATTGTATTTGTGTTATATATAACTTCTCTTGATTTTTTTCTACTCATCGTTACATTTTAAAGTACAGTTGTATAGGAATCTTGCAGATATCACTATGTACATATTTCAAAATGATCATGAATGTCGAAGCTTTATGACTTTGTTTTCTTTGATAATATCTCTAATTTGTTGATAATGATCATTTCTTAGAAATGATCTTGCCTCTATAATTTGCCTTTTGACTTCTCTATATTGGATACCTTTAAAAGAGGGATTAATTCAATAATATTTAATTTACGATATGCAAATAAGTCATAAAGGAACGAGAAGAATCATCTATTGATTTTGGATCTCTAATACATAACTATAAGTCCTATTAGACTAAGAACATTCTATCTTCACAAATTTTAACCTCGTCTTCTCTCCAATCCAAGATCAAAGGCATGCGACAATTATCACCTCCTTTATAATTGTTCAATAATTTAGGAATATGCCATTATTTTATGTTATTCCAACTACATAATAATTAAGTCTTGACAATTTATGGATAATAAGGTTGTCAAAAATTGACTTATAATTTAATTGTTCTTGCGAAGGATTAGTATTGATTACACGTGCAACGCACGTATCCAGAACTAGTAGAAAAAAATAAGGAACAAAATATAAAATTAATGCACAATCTTATGAGCTCCTTTTTATATCCACTTCCACAAGACGATCATCCTTCTATCTTATTATTTTTAGTCAAACTAAAACATGAATATAATAATCATATAATGTGTATTTTTCGATGAGCTTTCGATGACATACCAAAATAGTATAATGGACAGCTATTGTTGGACGGAGGAAATAAAATTTTAAGAAACTACTCCCTCCGTCCAACAATAGTTGTTCACTATACTATTTTAGGATATCCAACAGTACTTGTCACGAACCAGACCGTCGTGATTGGCACCCACACTAATACTCCGGTGGGAGAACCACTACTACAACCCAACCCAAGCAAATAATCTAAAAACTAAGGCAATTAAGTTACGGAGGCAAGTTAATTAACTAACAAATGCGGAAATTTAATACCTAGAACCTGAAAGTCAATGTACCAAAACATCTAAACAAATGATCCAAGTCTAAACAAGAATGGATACGTCCCCAAACTAATGAACTAATCAACTAACTAGAACTACTATCTAAGTTCGGAAATGATGGACATAGACGAAAGAGAATCCCATGGCAGCCCAGAAGAATTGGCTCACCCTTGAATTCGAAGCGATGATCACTAATCTCTATGCGAGGTCTGTCAATAGTCGCGTGAAGATGCCCTGTACTCAACAAAAATAAGAGCAAGTGCAGAATCAGTACACAATCAAAGTGTACTGGTCGGATCACGTGGCTATCCCACTAGTGCAACATAAACAAATCAAACAACATTATAATCACATGCATATATATCAACATATTCAACATTATCAACCTTTATGAACAACTTCACATTTTATAGCACATCATTGGTCCTCTCACGGAACCCAAACTCAAACAGTTAGCATGCCGGAACGTGGCAATCCGATCCCATTCACACACCACATTCACAAACACAAGTACATCATCAAGATCATACATTTAAGTCATGATTTCATGGCAATGATATTTCATCTATCTCATTTACAACAAGTGTGATCAACATTGCAACATTCATACATATACAAGTATCATAATGAAGCAAGAACAAACATACATCACACAATCATAGAATCACAACCATCACCTACCTCAAAACAAGCTTGAAACCCTAAGAAACTTGATTTTTCCCTTTTCGGATTCGTTCTGCTTGTTCTTGGTCTACAAATAATCACAATAACACGGGAATCAACAATCAATCGCTAATTACCCAAAACTATAACAATTCTATGAACCCTAAATCAAACCTATGATCCCAACTAACCAATTTAGGGTTGTTTTAGCCATAGAATCTATAACAAAACCCTTCCCCGT
Organism: Solanum stenotomum; assembly: GCF_019186545.1. Taxonomy (NCBI): domain Eukaryota; kingdom Viridiplantae; phylum Streptophyta; class Magnoliopsida; order Solanales; family Solanaceae; genus Solanum; species Solanum stenotomum. Next base: position 51,120,476 of record NC_064292.1, read on the forward strand.
CATTATTGACCCATTCTATTAGGTTCTACGGATCGAAAAATGGATTCGGGGAGTGAAAAACTTACATTTAGCTTCAAGAATGGTGGAAAACGAGTAAGAGTCACATGGGGGTCGTTCCTTAGCTCAAAAAGTTGAAAAGTGCATAATGAGGTCATTTAGAGGTTTATTAACGACATTAAGTCGCGTCTGGCCCGCCACAACGACCTTCACCCCGCTAGAGCGGCACTCTTGAACCAGTGAACTATTCCTCTTTACCCTACGATTTTAAGTCTCATCGTACCCGCTACAACGCCCCATATCCCACTGTAGTGGCCCCGCCAAAACGGCATTTTCAAAACAGAGAGCTATTTTAAAGAATTACAAACTCCCATTCCACAACACACTTTTAACCCACGACGCTTAGAAAATACTATTCACGCTAAGATCGATTCCCGGAGATCTACTCACCCAAATTCAATTCTGTAAAGTCGTACGATTTCCTTAACAAGTTATCTAACTACTCATGCAATCAAACTAAAAAACAACTGACCCGATTGTTACCAGATTTTTCCACACCTCAAGGACTCTGATTTCGTCCAAATCTGGACAAAGTTGGGAAAATACAAATACTACGAAAAAGTTTTTCCGGCCCCAAATTTTTCCCCGTTGACATTTCTATAACGACGGAACCCGGTCGTTACAATACTTGTCCACTTTATGAAATCAATGGGTAATTTTACACTTAATTCATAATTTACTTTTATCATTAATTATAGTCATTTTCATATTACACTTTTCAAGACATTATATTTATTATATTCAAAGGATAATATATTCCCTCCGTCTCATTTTATATGTCACCTTTTTACTTTGCACTTGCATTAAGAAATGATGTAACTTAACCTTCTACCCTTATTTAATGTTTTCTTAAGTCAACTTTATTAATAAATGACAAGATTAATTAACTATTCTATCAAGGGTATAATAGGCAAAATATGGTAATTTATGTATAAATTTTATAAAATGACAAGTATTGTGGCTCAACTATTTATAGAAAGGGATGATATATAAAATGAGACGGAGAGAGTAGTAAAATTATTCTTTTACTTATAGTTTTTGTAGGACGGTGGGAGTAATGTGATCATTTATAGAAAGTCATAGGTTTTCGTATTTTTCACCTACATTGTTGTCATCACTTTTTGGGGAATTGAGTAATGTGTATTTTTCGATGAGCTTTTAATGTAAAAGTTGTAACGTATTTGTGTAGATGATTCCCTTTTGTCCTCATCTCTCTTATGTTTTTAATAGTAAAGGAAAAAATTTCAAATAGAAAAATCTTTTTGGCTAGAATGATATTTTAGTTATGTTATTTTATCATTTTAAATATTTTTATCCTTTTAACTTTAATATATTTTAACTAAAAAATGAAAAAAAAGATCAGTTTGTTTTAAAATTAAAAAAAATATTATAATTTTTTTAATTTTCTGGCCAAATTCTGGCCATTTAGCACTTTTCTTTTCAAATGTATCATCAAACTTTAAGAAAAAAGAGTCCATTTGTGCCATTGAATAAAAGTTTGATTCATTTATGTCATTTTCGTTTGAGATAAAACTCATCTATGTCATTGTTTGTTAATTGAAAATAAATCTGATGTTGCAAATTTATTCCGTATACATGGTTTGTTATGATTTGTTTACGTAATTAAGTAAATCATTTTTAAAAGGGAAATGACTCAAATATGTCATCGAACTTTGAGAAAAAGGCTCACCTATGTCATTTTAGTTAACAAATAATGACATGTATGAGCCTTTTCTCAAACAGAAATGACATAGATGAGATAAATTTTGAACGAATGTCATAGATGAACATTTTCTCAAAGTTCGATATATATTTGAGTCTTTTCTCTTTAATAAATAAGCAAGCCAACTCCATAGAGAAACCATCTCTCATTTCTCACCCTTCTTTCATTTCAAGATTTTGATCATGGCTAAACAAGTTACAGAGCCTCTTAGTACTTTGAGGGTACTGATGTTCCCATTTTTGGCTTATGGACACATCTCTCCATTTCTAAACGTAGCCAAGAAACTCGCGGATAGGGAATTCTTGATTTACCTCTGTTCTACGCCCATCAATCTCAAATATGCCAGCAAGAAAATCCCTGAAAAGTATGCTGATTCGATTCAGCTTGTCGAACTTCACTTACCAGAATTACCCGAACTTCCTCCTCATTACCATACGACCAATGATCTCCCACCCCATCTCCATCACACCCTTCAAAAAGCCCTGAAAATGTCCAAACCAAACTTCTCAAAAATCTTGGAAAATCTGAAACCTGATTTGGTGATTTATGACATATTGCAGCAATGGGCTGAACGTGTCGCGAATGAACACAACATTCCAGCAGTTAAGCTCCTAACTTCGGGTGCAACTGTGTTTTCGTATTTTACAATATCACTGAATAAACCAGAGGATGTATTCCCATTCCCTGAAATTTATCTCAGGAAAAATGAACAAGTAAAAATGAATGAAACTTTAAAATGTGCTAAAGAGATAGAACCTGATGAAGGGGATCGTCAAGCTGATGGAAATGGACAAATTATGCTGATGAGTACCTCTAGAATTATAGAGGACAAATACATAGATTATTGCACTGATTTCCTCAATTTGAAGGTTATTCCAGTTGGTCCACCATTCCAAGATTCGATCAATGATGACGCTGACGACATGGAGCTTATAGATTGGTTAGGAACAAAAGATGAGAATTCAACTGTTTTTGTCTCCTTTGGGAGTGAGTATTTCTTGTCAAAAGAAGATATGGAAGAAGTAGCTTTCGGGTTGGAGTTAAGTAATGTTAATTTCATATGGGTTGTAAGATTTCCAAAAGGGGAAGAGCGAAATCATGAAGATGCATTGCCAAAAGGTTTTCTTGAAAGAATTGGAGAAAGGGGAAGAGTTTTGGACAAATTTGCACCACAACCAAGAATTCTAAATCATATGAGTACCGGAGGATTTATAAGTCATTGTGGTTGGAATTCAGTAATGGAAAGTATAGATTTCGGGGTTCCTATAATTGCCATGCCTATGCATCTTGAACAACCAATGAATGCGAGGTTGATTGTAGAATTGGGAGTCGCAGTGGAGATTGTAAGAGATAATAATGGGAAAATTCACAGAGGAGAAATCGCAAAAATTCTTAAATGTGTCATAACAGGGGAAACAGGGGAAAATTTGAGGGCTAAAGTGAGAGATATCAGCAAGAATTTGAAATCTGTAAGAGGTGAAGAGATGGATGCTGCTGCTCAGGAGCTAATTGAACTTTGTAGGAATAGTAATAAGTGCAAATAATGTGGTATGTTGTAATTCAATTAACAAAATAATATTGTATGTGAGGTGCTTTTGTTTGTCTTCAAAATATATTGAGAAAAATAATAAGATTCTCAAATATGACTTTCTTTAGCTTTGCGAACTATTAGTTGTCTCTCTTCCTATTCGAATTATCAGTATCTATGTATTAAAACGCATTTCAAGTTGATTAGGTCAACTCTCAGTTGTTCTTAATCATCTACTCAACTAGATGTGTTTTAACATATATATGGTGATAATTCAGATAGAAAAATAGAACAGTCGACAATAGTTCAGATAGGATAAGAGAACATGTAATAGTTAGAATGTGAAACTGCGAAGTTCAGATATATGTTTGACCATTATTTCTTTAGCTTTCGATATAAATTCTCAAGTCCATATCATTTTTCTCTTGTAGCGATTAAAATGTAACTCCTGTGTCTCATTTTATATGAGTTAGATTGATTTGACTCAAAGTTGAAGAAAGAAAGGAATATTTTTTTAAATTTATGGTCTAAAATGAGTAATAGATATTTGTGTGACAGTGAATCATTCATTAAGGGTAAAATGTGTATTTTAAAGTTTAATTGTTACTTAATATGAAAATGTGTCATTCTTTTTGGGAATGATTAAAAAGAAAGTAAGTCATATAAAGTTGGAACAAGGAGAGTAGTATTTTCTCTCTCTTCTTACTACCAACTAAAGTTTCTCCTTAAAATTAGAAAAGAAAATATGGATGATAATTATTTTCTACTTCCATAGGTTTTGCTTTATTTTTTTGTTGCATCATTGTCTTTTTCTTTCATATTTATTTTAGTCAATTTCATAGAGTCTGACCTTTTCTTCCCCTCTAATACCAAAGTTATAGAATACACTAATTTGCTTTTACAGAATTCATTTTGGTACTTATATGATTTATTTATTAATGACAGTTTGGTAAATATTAAATTTCGTTGATTAAATTTGATAATGAATATTAATTTTGTCTCAATCAAATGTATACAAATTTATTAATGAATACGGATCAATAGATAACAGTGTGAAATTATATAATTGGTAATGCAAGCAAATGTATATCTATTAGATGAATACATACCAATGAAATTGAACCTCAATTTATAAAAATGTATACATATTTGTTAGGTGAATACGAACTAATGGATATCAATTTCGACCTAAAGAAAGCCATACAAATTTATTAGATGAATATTGGCCAATGAATACCAGTGAATGTGTCCAATACAAACCTATTTGACAAATACAAATTAGTATTTGAATACTAATACAAACAGATGTATACAAATTTGTTACGTGGATATTTATTGAGTTTTTCATCATAGCTTCTAGCAAAATAGATGGGGAAAATAATCTGTATATAGTGTCAAAATAGTCTTAATTAAATATCTTTTGCTACTTTTAAGGAGAGAGATAATTCTTTATTAAATATTTTTTACTATTTTTAAATGTGAGTAATAAGAATTTCCACACTTTGACTCTTAAATGTCAATTCTTTTGACTTTCATTTGCCAAATAATTATTTGGCAAAAACATATTAATTTTCAATCTAATTATGTCAATTCTATCTCTTATAAATAAGGCATCCAATGCCACCAAAGGGCCCATCTCTCATTTAGAATCACAAATTTAGTGTCTTTTCAATACTTTGATCATGGCTACTCTGAAGGTACTCATGTTTCCATGGTTAGCTTATGGACACATTTCTCCATTTCTAAACGTAGCCAAGAAACTCGCGGACAGGGGATTCTTGATTTACCTCTGTTCTACACCGATAAATCTCAAATCCACCATCAAGAAAGTCCCTGAAAAGTATGCTGATTCGATTCAACTTATCGAACTTCACTTACCAGAATTACCCAAACTTCCTCCTCATTACCATACGACCAATGGTCTCCCACCCCATCTCAATAACACCCTTCATAAGGCCCTGGAAATGTCCAAACCAAACTTCTCGAAAATCTTGCAAAATCTGAAACCTGATTTGGTGATTTATGACATGTTGCAGCAATGGGCTGAACACGTCGCGAAGGAACAGAACATTCCAGCTGTCAAGCTCATAACTTTTGGTGCAGCTGTGTTTTCGTATCTTTTTTACTTAGTAAAGAAACCAGAGGCTGTATTCCCATTCCCCGCGATTAATCTCAGCAAAATTGAACAAGAAAAAATGTATGCTAAAGATTTCGAGGATCGTTTAGTGGATGGAAATATTCAAATCATGCTGATAAGTACCTCTAGAACTATAGAGGCAAAATACATAGATCATTGCACTGAATTGATCAATTGGAAGGTTGTTCCTGTTGGTCCACCAGTCCAAGATCCAATCACTAACAACGCGGACGACAAGGAGCTCATGGAATGGCTAGGAACAAAAGATGAGAATTCAACTGTTTTTGTCTCCTTTGGGAGTGAGTATTTCTTGTCAAAAGAAGATATGGAAGAAGTAGCTTTCGGGTTGGAGTTAAGTAATGTTAATTTCATATGGGTTGCAAGATTTCCAAAAGGGGAAGACCAAAATCTTGAAGATGCATTGCCAAAGGGTTTTCTTGAAAGAATTGGAGAAAGGGGAAGAGTTTTGGACAAATTTGCACCACAACCAAGAATTCTAAATCATCCGAGTACCGGAGGATTTATAAGTCATTGTGGATGGAATTCAGTAATGGAAAGTTTAGATTTTGGGGTTCCTATAATAGCAATGCCTATGCATAACGATCAACCAATAAATGCTAAGTTGATAGTTGAATTGGGAGTCGCGATGGAAATCGTTAGAGATGATGATGGGAATATTCACAGAGGAGAAATCGCGGAAACTCTTAAAGATGTCATAACAGGGGAAACAGGGGAAATTTTGAGGGGCAAAGTAAGAGATATCAGCAAGAATTTGAAATCTATAAGAGAGGAAGAGATGAATGCTGCTGCTGAAGAGCTAATTCAACTTTGTAGGAATAGTAATAAGTACAAATAATGTGGTATGTTGTGATTCAATTAACAAAATAATATTGTATGTGAGGTGCTTTGTTTGTCTTCAAAATATATGGAGGTTGAAATAATGAAAAAAATAAAATGAATAGGATGCAACTTATAAATTGATCCTACAATTCTACATTCTCAAAATATGACTTTGTTTAATTTTTACATGAATTATCACCATTTATATATTAAAACACATCTGAAGTTGATTAGGCCAACTATCAGTTTTTTCGTGATTGAACTATCACTATCTACTCAACTAGGTGTGTTTTTAACACACATATGATAATAGTTTTGGTAGAAAAATGAAAAAGGGAACATTTGGTAGTTGGTGTGCTAAACCTACGTAAAAATGATGATTCAAATGTGTTTTTGATCATTATCTCTATAGCTTTCAATATGAATTCTCAAGTCCCGTGTCATCTTATACAGAGGCGGACCCACCTTTGAGGGTGTGGGTGCATGTGCACCCGTTCACTTCGGAATTATTTTGTGTATATACGTGTATATTCTTAAATAAGGATTATATAATTAAATGTGTACGGTAAAACATATAAGTTGAGTTGGTGTAGTGGTCCAACACCTTGTCGTTGTGCTTCTTAGCAACTCGTGTTTCCCGAGTTCGAGATTCGAACTAGCAATCTTAAAGTATACACTAAGGGTATTAAAAAAGCTCAAGTGAGATTCGAACAAGCAATATCAAAGTATACACTCGATTATGTTAGATTTTTTTAAATTTATATTCATACATTTTCGTTGAAGTGTCGGTGCTTCGACTAACCCACATCAGCCATTAGTAGTGCCTCTGTCGTCTTCTAATCCTAGATTCGTCTCTAATCTTATAGTGGTTAATCATTATACATCTAAAAGTAGCTACACCGTACGCATTGAATTATGAATTAAAAATTAAAATACGATCAATAAGTTAGTATTGTGGTACATCCTTAATATAACTTAAAGAACAAAACTATGATATTGTATTTAGTCAAACGTTATGCATTGATCTTCTCTTCTCTCTAATGTTGGTTTACACTATATTTATGAATTGTCATTGTAGTTGTCAAAGAAAATATGTTGCATTTGCCATTATAAATCAAATAATTTACCAAGCTCTCACGCACCAAGAAATGAACACAATACCTATCCTTCAAAAATAAAATAAAATACTGTGAATTAAATAGGAGAAATTGAACAACTGAATATCAATATATATATATATATATATAAATAAAATTATTGTGTGCATATTATATTATTAAGTACGAAACTTTTAAAAATAACATAATCTTTTTAAGAGTAAAAGTGTACTTAAAAGAGGAACATGATTACTCACCATCACACTAACAATTGAGGAGCAAAATTAAATGTAGTGAACAAAATCTCGTCATTGATATCAAATGTCAAAATTATCTTTGTATTGATACATGAAAACACACTCTAGATAATAAGGTAAAGAACAAACGAGCATAATAATAATATAACACAACTAATTTTAACAAATTAAAAATATTAAAAAGGATTATAGTAAAGCAGTATCACAATGTTAATAAATATTTATTTTAGAATTTGTTTTCATCTAAAAAATTATTATACTGGTAAAATATGTAATAATGTTTGCACCTAATTAATATTACAAAGTTAAAGTTTATTAGGATTATATTTCCGTTATAAAGATTTATGAGTCGTTTGGTGTGAGGTATAAGGTATAATAATTCATGGATAACATACATGATTATTTTATTCTGTATTTTGGTTTGAGGTATTAGGTAGTCCATAAAATATTTATCCCACAATTTATATCATAGTGATTAGATAAATTATCTCACATACATGATGAAATAATAACTTATCTTGAATAATTATCTCGAAATAACTTATTCTCAACCAAAAGGCCCTCTCTCAATTAACTAAAAGACCTATGAGCTTTAAAAAAAGTTATCACATACAAAATTTTGACTCTATAATCTTTCTTGAGAAATTACATGGCAAACATACTCGAACTCTATCAAAGAGAAACAAATTGTGTTGACTCAAAAAATAAATAAAATAATTTTAAAATTAATTTTAAAGTAAGAAATTAGAATTTCTCACCTAGTTCAAATAAGAAACACCTAAATAAAAGTAAAATAATTTTCAAACCTTTCTAATGATCATTTCTTAAGAAACGTGTAAAAGAATCCGAGTTATAATTTAAGACGGACCTAGTAGTAGAAGTTGTCTTAGAATTGTTATCCGTCTCTTTCATGCTTCTTTTTCTCCTTGAAGTCTTGAACCTTCACCTTATAAAGAGAAAAAATTTAATTAATATTTGTTAAGAGACGTATAAAAAAAAGGACAAATAATTTAAGACAAATAGAGTATTAGGAATTGTCTAACAATTCTTATCTATCTCTTTCATGCTTCTAATTCTACTTAAACCTTCACCTCATAAAGAGAAAAAAAAAACAAGAAAAAATATTGATAAAGAAGAATTAAACTTCATTGCACTTACATCCAAGTTAATATCTTAAAAAGTCATTAAACTATGACAAATTATCTAACAAAGTCACTAAACTTTATTTTATATCAATGACTTTTCTAGATAATTTTTCATAGTTCACTAACCTTATAAGATATTAACTCCTGCATCTGGATGACATTAGAAATATTCAAATAAAAAAATACGTGAATAAGAGTAGAATGATTTTAAAATCTTTTTAATCAATATTTCTTAAAAGATGTGTAAAATAAGTGATTGAATATACTATATATTTTTGGCATAATACATATATTGGACCCTAAACTTGGCTTCAAATTTTAACTTAATTTGACCTCCAACTTTCATAGTGCACAAATAGGCACTTTAACTTGTATAAAATAGAACAAATAGACACACATGTCCTACATGGCATCCTACATGTCATTTTTTGTCCTACGTGTATTGTGCCATGTAGGACTCGTGTGTTTACTTGTTCTACTTTATACAAGTTAAAGTGCCTATTTGTGCACCATGAAAGTTGGAGGTCAAAGTTAAAATTTGAAGCCAAGTTTAGGGTCTAATATATGTATTATGCCTATATTTTTTTCTCATTATTTCAACTTCATCATATTTCGAAGATCAACTAGAACAAGAAACAATTCACACACAATATAATTGAATTATAACATATGACATTAATTCAACTTAGCACTGTTCTTAAGAAAATTGATGAGCTCTTCAGCAGCAACATCCATCTCTTCACCTCTTGTACATTTTAAATTCTTGCTAATATCTCTCATTTTGCCCCTCAATTTTCCCCCTGTTTTCTCTGTTATGACATTTTTAATAGTTTCCGCGATTTCTCCTTTGTGAATTTTCCCATCATCATCTCTAACAATCTCCACCGCAACTCCCAATTCTACGATCAACCTAGCATTCATTGGTTGATCAAGATGCATAGGCATGACAATTATAGGAACCCCGAAATCTATACTTTCCATTACTGAATTCCAACCACAATGACTTATAAATCCTCCCGTACTTGTATGATTTAGAATTCTTAGTTGTGGTGCGAATTTGTCTAAAACTTTTCCCCTTTCTCCAATTCTTTCAAGAAAACCTTTTGGTAAAGCATCTTTGAGATTTTGCTCTTCCCCTTTTGGAAATCTTACAACCCATATGAAATTAACATACTCCAACCCGAAAGCTACTTCTTCCATATCTTCTTTTGACAAGAAACAGTTGAATTCTCATCTTTTGTTCCTAGCCAATCCATGAGCTCCATGTCGTCCGCATCATTAGTGATCAAATCTTGGACTGGTGGACCAACTGGAACAATTTTCATAGTGCTCAATTCAGAAAGAAAATCTATGTATTTGGCCTCTATAGTTCTAGAGGTACATATAAGCGCGATTTGTATATATCCATCCACTAAACGTTCTTCATCATCGGGTTCTTGATCTTTAGCAGATTTTTCCAACATTTCACCCAATTTTACTTGTTCAATTTTCCTGAGATAAATATCAGGAAAAGGGAATTTAACTCCTAGTTTCTTTACTAAGTTGACAAAATACGAAGTCACAGCTGCACTGAAAGTTAGTAGCCTCACTGCTGGAATGTTCTGTCCATTCGTGACGTGTTCAGCCCATTGCTGCATTATGTCATAAATCACCAAATCAGGTTTCAGATTTTGCAAGATTTTTGAAAAGTTTGGTTTGGACATTTTCAGGGCCTTTTTAAGGGTGTGGTTGAGATGGGGCAGGAGACCATTAGTCGTATGGTAATGAGGAGGAAGTTCGGGTAATTCTGGTAAGTGAAGTTCGATAAGGTGAATCAAATCAGCATACTTTTCAGGGATTTTGTTGATGGTGGATTTGAGATTAATCGAAGTAGAACATAGGTAAATCAAGAATCCCCTGTCCGCAAGTTTCTTGGCTATGTTTAGAAATGGCGAAATGTGTTCATAAGCTAACCATGGGAACATAAGTAACCTCAAAGTAGTAGTAACTAGTGTTCCCATGATCAAGTTCTTGTTTGTGGAGTTTGGTGTCATTGACAACCTTATTTATTGAAAATACAAGAGAGATGACGACAAAATGGGATCGTTAGACGTGTAAAAAAGAAACATGATGAACGACTTAAGACAGACAGAGTAATAAAAGTTGTTTTACAATTCCTATCCATCTTTTTCATGCTTCTTTTTCTACTCGAATCGTCACCTCATAAAGAGAAAAATGAAACAAAATGAAAAATTACAAGAATTATATATACTTCATTGGGCTTGCATCTTGACGACATTAGAAAAATCCAAAAAAGAAATACATAAACAAGAGTGAAATTACTGTAAAAACTCTTTTAATTAATTTTTCTTAAGAGATGTCTAAAAAAGAAATATGACGAATAAAGAAAAATAAAGTAGTAGACGTTGTCTAACAATTATTATCCATCTCTTTCCACTCGAACCTTAACTTCATAAAGAGAAAAAAGGAAAAAGCGACAAACAAAATTAAATTCCATTGCGCTTGCATCTTGACAACATTAGAAAAATCAATAGCAAAGATTTAATAAATATAATTTTAATTGATTTCAAAGTCCTAAATGTTAGCATATTAATTAAATGAAAATATTTGAGTAAAAAAGTAAATGACAATTTCATTTATTGTAGCGTCTTTTAATAATGGATAAAAAGTTCAATCAACATATTTCTAGGAACATTCATGTTTTAAAAAATAATATAGACATGATTAAACGGTAAATGCTAAATGACCATAAAATTTGGCAAGAATTTGGCCAGAAATTTAAAAAAAATTATAAAATTTTCTTATCTTAAAATAAACTGATCTTTTTTCCAATTTTTAATTAAACAGATAGTAAAGTTAAAAGGGTAAAAATATTTAAAAAGGTAAAATAACATAAGTAAAATATCATTCTGGTCAAATTCTGCCAAATTTTCTGGCCAAAAGGATTTTTCCATGATTAAATGCCTACTTATTCTATACACTCAATTAAATCTCATCATGCATAAATGGATCTTAATCAACTACAGCTGAAAAAGCTTTCTCAACATTTAGATCTCCTTTTTATAGCTAAAGACCAAAATATAATTATTAATAGGCAAAGACTCAGCACCATTGTAATTCTCCTGATAATTTTGGTGATCATTCCAATCAGCATAAGCCAAATAATTTATCTGTTGGCCTTTCTTATGCATAGAAAATACAGAGAACTTGTGATTATCCTAGAGGAGATTTAGAGCTCTAGAAATAGCGTCAACAACAATAATGAACAAAGAATGAGAGATAGAGTCACCTTGCTTTAAGCCTCTCTCTGATTTGAAAAAAACCTATTCTTTTACCATTGATAATGATAGAATACTATATATTAGAAATAAGATTCCATATGGTACTGAGAAAGTCCAGGAAAGCCTATCATAAGCCTTGTTCATATCTAACTTGATAACAACATTATCCCCAAAACTCTTCTTCCTAATACAACTGATAATTTCTTGAGCAAGAACATTATCTCCTACCTTTGATGAAACCACTTTGATTAGGAGAAATGATCTTAGGAAGAAGTTTTGCAAGTCTATTATTGAGGATCGATCTTGGTAATTATCTTATGAGTGACATTGTTGAGACTGATAGGCCTCATATAAGAAAGGATTGTGGATTATCAATCAGCATGAGACATGTATGAGATATGAATTTACTAAGCTCTTTACCATTTAGAACCTCCAGGATCATCTGATAAATATCATGGCCAATGGTGTCCCAGTTGTGCTGGAAAAATTTAGCATTAAATCTAGCAAGATCTCCTGAACTAGTAGGGTCAATCTCAAAAACAGCATCTCTGGCCTCTTTCATGGAAGGAAAATTCATTAAGAGGAAGTTGTCCTCAACGGTGATCATCTTAGGAATATCATAGCATGTTTTAGATCATAAGTTTCAAATGCTAAATTTAATCAAGTAATATATAGTTTGGGGGTGCCCCATGTGATGTTGTTTGAGTCGACATTTGGCCATACTTGTTAGTTGTTACTATTGAGAATTGGAATTGAAAGCTAAACAAAGTCATATTTGAAAATGTTGAATTGTAAGATCAATTTATAGGTTACAACCTTTTTTTTTCTTCTCATTATTTCAATCTTAATGTATTTTGACCATCAACAAGAACATGAAAGAACTCACATACAATATAATTATGTTAATTAGTACTAATCTTACAAAATTGGATTAGCTCTTGAGCAGCAGTATCCATCTCTTCACCTCTTATAGAATTCAAATTCTTGCTAATATCTCTCATTTTTGCCCTTAAATTTTCCCCCGTTTTCTCTATTATGACATCTTCAAGAGTTTCCGCGATTTCTCCTCTATAAATTTTGCCATCATCATCTCTAACAATCTCCACCGCAACTCCCAATTCTACAATCAACCTAGCATTCATTGGTTGATCAAGATGCATAGGCATGGCAATTATAGGAACCCCAAAATGTATACTTTCCATTACTGAATTCCAACCACAATGACTTCTAAATCCTCCAGTACTGATATGATTTAGAATTCTTAGTTGTGGTGCGAATTTGTCCAAAACTCTTCCCCTTTCTCCAATTCTTTCAAGAAAACCTTTTGGTAAAGCATCTTCGAGATTTTGCTCTTCCCCTTTTGGAAATCTTGTGACCCATACGAAATCAACATTACTTAACTCCAACCCGAAAGCTACTTCTTCCATATCTTCTTTTGACAAGAAATATTCACTCCCAAAGGAGACAAATACAGTTGAATTCTCATCTTTTGTTCCTAGCCAATCCATGAGCTCCTTGTCGTCCGCGTCATTAGTGATCAAATCTTGGACTGGTGGACCAACTGGAACAACTTTCCAATTGCTTAATTCAGACAAAAAATCTATGTATTTGGCCTCTATAATTCTAGAGGTACACATCAACGCGATCTGTGTAGTTCCATCAGCTGTTTGATCATCGTCATCAGGTTCTTGATCTTTAGCAGATCTGGCCATCATTTCACCCAATTTTACTTGTTCAATTTTGCTGAGATAAATAGCAGGGAAAGGGAATTCAACCCCTGGTTTCTTTACTAAGTTAAAAAAATATGATAACACAGCCGCACCAAAAGTTAGTAGCCTCACTGCTGGAATGTTCTGTTCATTCGCGACACGTTCAGCCCATTGCTGCATTATGTCATAAATCACCAAATCAGGTTTCAGATTTTGCAAGATTTTTGAAAAGTTTGGTTTGGACATTTTCAGGGCCTTTTTAAGGGTGTGATTGAGATGGGGCGGGAGACCATTAGTCGTATGGTAATGAGGAGGAAGTTCAGGTAATTCTGGTAAGTGAAGTTCGATAAGCTGAATCGAATCAGCATACTTTTCAGGGATTTTCTTGATGGTGGATTTGAGATTAATTGGCGTAGAACAGAGGTAAATCAAGAATCCCCTGTCCGCGAGTTTCTTGGCTACGTTTAGAAATGGCGAAATGTGTCCATAAGCTAACCATGGGAACATTACTGCTCAAATTACTAGTACCATGCTCTGTTACTTGTGATCCCATGATCAAGTTCTTGTTTGTGGAGTTTGGTGTCATTGGCTACCTTATTTATATTGAAGGGACAAAGGACAAATATACCCAGAACTATCGTAAATGGTATGTAGATACCCTCCGTCATACTTTTGGAATATTGGTGCCATGTTGTCCAAAAACTAGAGCATATATACCCTTCACTCTAACGGAAGACTAAATAGGGACACGTGCTGCAATTTTATCCGTCGGGTCGGTGGATAAGATTATGACACGTGTATGTCCGTTAGTATAAAGGGTATATATGCTTTAGTTTTTGGACGGCAAGGGCACCTATATCCCAAAAGTATGACGGAGGGTATCTGCATACCATTTACGATAGTTCGGGATTACATTTGTCTTTTTCACTTTATTGATAATACAAGAGTTGAAGACATAATGGAATAGTTAAAACTCTACCTAATAAAGGTGACACCTGTATCAGAGCTTAAATCGGAAATCTCTTATTAAGAATGAAAGAATATTACCATTTCATCACGCGCCTTGTTTAATGTGATTGGTTGTTGAGTTTTTTTTTTATAGACTTCTAGCCAAATTTTTTGCAAAGTGACCAGTTGTGTGATTGTAATTGGTTTGAAAAGGTACAAAATTTAGGCAAGTTTTATGAAAGTGACTTGTTGTGTGACTTTTGTAGGTAATTAGAGATTTTCTTCCTATCCATTCAAACTATATCATATAATTTGATACTGATATAACATGATACGTGATTATTGTGCTCAAATTTTTTTAAGTGAATATATTTTAAAAACTCCCAACTATCACCATTTTACGAAATATCGAGTACTCACATGCACACACCCAACACCCAACATCCAACCCCCAACCCCAAACTACGACGACCTCATTCTGCTAGGTGGATTCATTTTTATGACTTTTTTTTAATTTCTCACCGTTTCTCAATAAATTATTAAAAATATTTGTCATGTATTCAATTTAAAAAGAAGTACAGTTCAAGAAAGTAATAGAAACACCCAATAAATTAAATATGAAATTCAGGCTTTTACTATAAAAGATTGTTTGTAAACTATTTTATGAGTTCTAGTTTGACCCATCATAAGGATGTCAAAGAATAATGATGTGTGGCTGTCAAAATAAAATAAAAAAATATTGTATTATTTGGGGTTCGAGCTCGGAAGTGTCCGACTTTAAATATATATACTTTAAATATAGGATTTGACATAAAATATATAACATAATTTTCCAACAAACATAATTTATATTAAGTGAATCCGATTAATTAATAATTTATTTCTCCATTCCCTATATATATAGCTCTTATTCTTTTGTCCTTTTTTCAATCGATAAACAGTAAAAACCACAAGATATATGTACATTTATAATACCTCAAAATTCTAGAGTTTTCAACTTTTATTCATGTTTTTTCTGCTCTTTCTAGAAGAAAAAATGTGCATTACTAGGAATTTTATGCTTTGGGCGGCAGAAAGGATAAAGACTAATGAATTAATAACTATTTAATTGGAAAAAATTAAGAGGATTTAAATAAAAGAAAACTATATTTATTGACTCTGATCCACATCAATATTAAATTAAACTCTGATCCCCCCCCCCCCCCCCCCCCCCCCCCCAACCTAGAGGGTGAGAAAATCCAATCTCCTGCGTAATAATTTTTCATTTGTATGTGAAAAATGAAAATTTAAAATATAATATCGAAAAAAAAAGATTTCGAGTTATTTTTGAAAAAAAAAAACAATAACAAGTTCTACGGCATTCCACACTGATTCTGTCATCCCCATCCTTCAATATATTAGCCAGACCCATCCCCACTCCTACCTCGACTTCCAACTTCTATAATATTTATCTAAATTATGTACATATATTTTCTAAATTTATATATTAAACAACAAAAAAAAATAATATAAAGTTAACTTATTTTCCGAAAAAAATATTTTTATTCCTGCCTAACTCACTCATATTAAAGTTATTGCATTTTCTTTTGCCGAAATTATTCTCAAATCAAACGAATAAGTTTCTACTAGATTCAACACTACCTCTAGAGCCAGCCGTCCACCTAATAATTAATAATAAAAGCTATTTTCTTTATTTTACTTTAGTAATTTCGCCGTCTTAAATTATTTGTTATATTTTTAAAAATACTTATTAATTCATGATTTCAAATAGGAAGTTGTGGAGGACATGAATAAAGATAGTAATTATCACCTTCTATTCATTTTATATAATTTTAAAGTAATAAATAAGTATAGATTTATAAATAGTTATAACTTTAATTAATTAAAAAGTTTTAAATATTAGGATAAATTTAATAGCTAGTTTAGTGTATGTAGATTGTAGACTTAGAGACTATAATCGCAGATTTATTGAAATAACAGCCGAAATAAATCCCAAAATTTGGATTATTATTGATTTTACTAACATATTCGAACACACTAGTAGTGAATAAAGCAAACAAGAAAAAAGAATGATCATTTATATATAATTAAATTATGAGCATGAGCATAGGCAAATTTTAATACACGCTAATAAAAATTATTAGGTCTTGAATGAATTTTTTACTTGTAACAATTTCATAAAATATTTGAGCTATTAGATACCAGAAAACAATATGTGAGCTATTTTATGTCAAATATTAGTCCGCATTATATTGCCATCACAAATCTCCCCACCAACCTCCCCTCTTAAAAAAGGGGAGAATTATCTTATTTAACATAATTCATATCATATTTATACTAATTTTATATATACTTTCAAATAATTACATATATTACCACTAATTAAGAGTTTCATATCTTGTAATAAAGAAAATAAACTTAAATATATGTATTTTTGCTACCAGATATACTAAAATAGTGAGAGTGGCTAGCGAGATGGGGAGGGAGATAGTCATGTATCCTAAATACATATGAATCACACTAGACACATGTATATGTATATATCTGGTGTGATTCGCATGTATATGGGATACCAACTACATAGGAGAGTGGCAAGTGAGATGGAAGGGGGACGATAGAGGCAAGCGAGATTTGTCCCAGATAAATGTGAATACACTTGGATATAGATCTAAAACAAATTACACTTAATTTTGACATGTGTTACATGTATGTAAAAATATCTACATGCATCAAAATTTGGTAAAATTCGTAATATTATAAACTAAAACGTATCTAACTATTTAACTCCTAAACTAATGATATTTGTGCAAGTTTCTCAAAAAATGTATTTGAGCCATTAGATACAAGTAGAAATATAATATGGGCTTTTTATGCCAAATTTTAGGCCATGTTATGATGGGAAATTCCAAATTTTGCCTAACGTAATTTTATTTTGGGCATAATACATGGATGTGCTATTTAACTTGGCTTCATTTCACATTTATGTCCTTCAACTTTGGATGTGCACAAGCAGACAATTAAACTTCTATAAAGTTGAGCAAATAGATACATGAGTCGGATGTGGCATTTAATACACATAGAACACACGTATGACATAAATTACCATGTAGGACGTGTGTACCTATTTGTTCAACTTTATATAAATTTAAGTGTTTACTTCTGCATGTTGAATTGCATGAATGCCACCTAAAGCCCAATTAAAAAGTATATATATGTATTATGCCAATTGATTGGTTTAGTAATGTATTCTTTATGCCAACAAAGTGTTTGATGTAATGCTTCACTGACTTTTTTTCTGTTATGTACACCTCTGCTAGAGTTTTCAAGACAGTAATTCCCCTGTCCTAAATGCTTTGAAAATGAGTTTGCTTGTTGATTTTTATCAGTTAATGGTTTGGTTTTGCATCTTCACTAGTTTCCCTTTGTTTGACATCATTCTTAATGCACGAAATTGCGCGTATATCTCTGTGGAATGTGTGTCGTGTGATGTTAACAGTCTGTTCTGATTCAAGCATAATGCAGGCTCGGAATTACGTCTTAATGCATGTTTTTCTTGGATACAACTTACATTCTGCTGAATCATTTTAAAGGTTATTACTTGTACTGATTATTGGTAATAAGATGATTAGTACTCTCAATTTACTAAAACAGTTGAGTTACACTAGACTGACATCTACTCTTATTGCTAATCATTTGTTGCTACAAAGTGCCAGCAGTTCTTCCGCCACGCCATCTATCTCTTCATCCTCTTTCGCGTTCATCTTTTCACTCAGTTCCTTAGCTTTCTTCCTCACAGCCTCCCCGCTTTCCTCCACTAACACTTCCCTTATTGCCTTTGCAATCTCTTCGCTTTGTAACTTCCCATCCTCGTCCTTCGCTGCTTCCACTCCCACACCGATATATTCCACAAGCCTAGCATTCATTGGTTGATCAATGTGCATTGGCATAGAAATTATAGGCACACCAAACTTCATACTTTCCATGAATGAACTCCATCCACAGTGACTCACAAATCCACCTATCAATGGATGTTGAAGAATCATTGCTTGAGGAGCCCATCCTTCGATAACCATTCCTCTTTCTCCTACCCTTTCAAAATATCCTTCTGGTAATGCATCTCGAATGCTAATTCTTTCACCTTGTGGAAACCTGATAACCCAAATGAAGTTCACTTTGCTACGTTCTAGCCCTCGAGCTACTGCAAATATGTCTTCCTTGGATAGAAAATACTCACTCCCAAATGAAACAAACACAGTTGAACATTTCTCTTTCTTGTCAAGCCATCGCATGATCTCCACATCATGATCATCTCGCGCAATGGATTCTTGAACTAGTGAACCAACGGGGACTATTTTCTTGGAAACCAAATTTGAAAGATAATCTATATACTTCCCTTCAAAATCTCTACATGTTTTCACCAGAATAATGTCACGCGATAGCCTAATAGCCTCATCAAATGAGTACTTATTATCCGGTGCTTCTTTAACAGCTTCCTTCAGTGAAAGCATTTCGTATTCATGCAGCTAAATTTCTGGAAACGGGAACTTATCCTCCGTATCACAGACATATGGATGGCTAAAGAAACAACAGCCGCGCCAAAAGTGAGGAACTGCACAGCAGGAATGTTAACAGAGGAAGCAGAGTCAGCAGCCCATGGCTGATTATAGTCATAAATGACTAAGTCTGGATTAAGAGTTTGTAATATTTTGGTAAAATTTGGAGAGGCGTGTTCGAAAGTTGTTTTGAGTGTGTTCATGAGATGAGGTGGGAGACCATTGGTGGTGTGGTAATGAGGAGGAAGATTTGGTAAAGATGGAAGATTAAGCTCAACTAATTCTATTGATTGAGAATATTTTTTTGTGACATTTTTCTTGATGGAACTTATGTTTATTGGAGTGGAACACATGTAAATGTGAAAATTTATATTTGTGAGTTTTTTGGCTAGCTCTAGAAATGGACCTATGTGACCATGAGCTAGTCATGGTAACATAAGTACACTAATGTTGTTTTTCTTGGCTTCCATTAATGACTATAGTTTTTATTTTTGATGGTTATAGTAAGTATGATGATAGTCTATTTATAGCTAGTATTTTTTGGTGATATTGTATTATTGATACTTTATAATATAATGAATCTCATGCATATTCATGTATGACGTATTATATATGTACGTAATTGATTACGTAGGGCATATAGAAATTGCTCACTTCTAGCACTGCTATGATTGCTTTAGTCCTCCACATGTTTAATAAGCCCGGACTTGAATTTCCATTTCCTGAAATTTGCATGCATCAACATGAGATGCTTCAGATGCAAAAGCTTGCAATGGAAAACTAAACAATAATATGAAAAACTCATTCATGGAGGCCATTAGGCAATCGCGTGACATTATACTAGTGAAGGATTTTGAAGTGAAATATATGGATTATCTCTCTGAATTAGTTTCCAAGAAAATAGTCCCGATAGGTTCTCTAGTTCCTGATTCCATTGAACAAAATGATGAGCATGACGTGGGCATCATGCAATGGCTTGACAAGAAAGAAAAAGGTTCAAGTGTGTTTGTGTCATTTGGGAGTGAGTGGTTTCTATCAAAGGAAGAAATCCATGAAGTAGCACAAGGGCTAGAGCTTAGTAAAGTGAACTTCATTTGGGTTATTAGGTTTCCACAAGATGAAAAAATAAGTATTCATGATGTATTACCAAAAGGGTTTTAGAAAGGGTAGGAGAAAGAGGAAGGGTTTTGGAAAAATGGGCTCCACAAGCCACAATTTTACAACACACGAGTATCGGTGGATTTGTGAGTCATTGTGGATGGGGTTCATTAACGGAGAGTATGAAATTTGGTGTGCCCATAATTGCAATGCCAATGTACCATGACCAACCAATCAATGCTAGGATTGTGGAGCATATTGGTATGGGAGTTGAAGCATTGAGGGATGAAAATGGGAAGTTACAAAGTGAAGAAATCGCAAAAGTGATAAGGGAAGTGGTAATTGAAGAAAGTGGTGAGGGTGTGAGGAAGAAAGCTAGAGAATTGAGTGAGAAAATGAATATGAAAGGGGATGAAGATATAGATGGAGTGGTGGTTGAGTTGGTTGCACTTTGCAACAAGCCAACAACAAATGATTACCAACAAGATTTAATCTGTCCCATTTATTGTTTCTTTTTTTGGGGGGATTTTTATTGTTTGCTTGATGTTTGTATTGAAAATATTTATTGATTTGTTTTCGCAATTTGTATGGTCTTTTAAGAAAAATGGTTGTGTGATAGATATTTGTAGTGAAAATATTCATTGATATATATTCGCACTCTATAAGGTCTTTTAAGAAAAAATATGTTTGACTCATCCTTTAGATAGTTAATTTTTTTTTTAACCTCATTAGCAAATATCTCTTTGATCGTTATTTTTTCATAGATATCTAATTTAGCTTGTATCGTTTATTCTTTTTGTCTTTTAGTGTGAGTAGATAATTAACCTTATTAGCTCAAAGATCTATATATATCTAAAAGTCGATCATGTGCTCCATGCAGGGGCGGACCCACATAGAGAGGTTCGGGTGCTTGAGCACCCATTTACCCCGACGAAAACTTTATATATGCATATAGAAAATACTGGGTAATTGATATAAAAAACTCGTTAGCACCCATTGTATAAAAGGCCTCATTGTTGTGTTGGTTGTGAAGGTGACTTTAAAGCTTACTGACGTTCCTCCTGCGAGGGTTCGAATCCTGGTGACAACGTTTATTTTTTGGTTGAAAAAAGCAAAACTGGAATTTCTTCTTTCATAGTTATTTGATTGTTCTTTTTATATATATTTTTACTGTTGACTTCTTGCTTATATTCTTTTAAATTGTTTTTCAACTTTTTTTACTTTTTGTATTTCATTTACTAACTAAACTAAAAATATTAGTAAGCTTCAAGAAAGAATTTTTTTAGGCTTGAGCACCCACAATCATGAAATCCTGGATCCGCCACTGGCTCCATGATGTATCTTTTCCACTATCTGCAAATTCAGTGACAAATGTGGATGGGAAATGGTTCAGGCGAGTGGTTTTGTGCCGATGAGAAATGGTTCTGTCAAGTGTTTGAATATTGTGAATTGTTGAACTTGAGGGACTAACTTCTATAAATGAGGGACTACAGACATTTAAGAAAAGTCTCCCTTCTTTCACACTCTTAATCGTGCAATAGAGCTAAGTCATAGAGATCTATTCTAACTCGTGCGTTCTCAGAATCTTTCGACTACCCATCATACTAGAGGTGGTTGAAAAGCAGAGTCAGTTCTTTGTCGATGAGTTGTTCTTAGCAAGAGTCTTGAGAAAGTCATGAGAATTCAGAGGGGCTTAAGAGAAGCCCAAGAGTAAGTTAAGTGTTCAGTTTCGGAGTAATGCCTTCTTATGAATCGTGCATTTGAGCTAAAAGTGAGTTGTACTCTCTTCTCTAAGTATTGTTTCAGCTAAGATCCTTACGAGGAGGTATGTTTAGAGCTTAGGTATGATTTTCACCCGAAAGAGTAGCATGAGTTACGAGATCATGAGCAGTAGTAGAGAAAGAGCCCAAAGTTAGAGAGAGAAATATACAGAAGTTTAGTAATTTAAGTAAGGGAGATAGTGATGAGGCAAGCTATGTTATTGTAGTCATGCACCCAGTAAGTTATGAATGAGGAGTTGTCCCTTATGGGTAGACTAAGAAGTGATGAGTTGTGAAGATTATATCATAAGAGGAAGAGTGTGTTGCAGCTAGAAAGGAGTTAGTGATGAAGTGTTATTGTGTAGAAAATGACTGAGTGCGAGTGTTGAAAAAGAAAGCAGAGTATTCATGAGGTGTTAGATCTAAGCTAGGCTTATGATTTTGAGGAAGGTCCCATAACATTCAAAGTGGTATAGAATTATTGGGCATTGATGTATAGTGAATAAGTGAATAGTACTCAAGTTGTGTAGGGAAATGCGATAGTAAATTGTGAGTATGAATACTAAGAGGTGAGGTTTGACTATTGGTCATAAGGTCCTAGTGGACAAGAGTTTCTGAATTTGTACCTAGTATTTGTAAGTTCGTATAGTAAGCGAGCAATCATATTAATATTCGGGTTTAGTCATAAACCTTAAGCTTGAATTTGAGATGAGTGTCATGACCAAAGAAATGGCAACATGAGAGTGATGATGCTAGTCTTGAGATTTGATCTAGTAGACTTGACATAGAGTAGGTGAGGAATTAAGGTGATTAGTCGCAATAAATATGAGTGGTACAAGTGAGAGACCCTAGCCTTTAGACAAGGGCAATAAAGTGTGATCCAGTCACCAGAGTAACAAGAGCGTTAAGAGGTGTACCGAGAGGGTATGTAACTAGAAGAAGTTAAAGGAAACACCTTTGAAAGAGGTCTTAGCACCGCTTATAGAGANATGTTTCAGCAACTGGCAAAGGGACAAATGCTACGATTGCAGAAAGAGAGGACATTACGCTATAGATTGTTGTTACATGATAGCTGAAGGTGTTATAACCACTTCTACTCCAAAAAAAAGATGAAGAAGAAGCTTGGGATTTTGAGACCTCTTATACAGATGAAGAAACCAAGCAATCAACATGATATTTTCACCTCACTCTGACAAGGAAAAGGAGCTTGCACGTGCAATTGTACGTGAGAAATTGGTCGATTATTAAAATGATTGAATTGTTGATTCAGGATGCTCCAAACACATGATCAGAGATGAGAAAAGGCTTATTAACCTGAACAAATATAAAGGCAGTTGAGTAATGGTGACATCAAATAATTCTAGAATGTACACATCATAGCTCGAGAAAAGTGCAACTTCAAAATGTATATCATGTTTCAAGGTATGAAGAAGAAATTATTATCATGTTTGGAACAATGATGTAAAAGTATATCGAAACTTGAAAGTTAATTACAAGCTTTTCATTCATTGAGGAAAGAAAATTAGTGTAACACCCCAGAGAATTTTTCGAACTAAGACTCGAGCCGTCCTTCATGTGGAGTGAGCTTTTACCGAGGAATAAAGATTTCTTGAGTGTTAAATTAAGGTCCCTAGATGTAGCACATTGAGTTCCAAGAAGAGTTGAATTGGAAATAGTCATTTTTGGAAAGAATTCAAAAATCTGGAAAAATTTGGCTAAGTATGGAAAAAGGGTGAATTTTTGGTCAACTTTGAGCAGTCGTAACTCCTAACTCAGAATGATTTAGGTGAATTTCCAGTTATTTATGGAAATACCTTGGAATGATCTTTCCAATGCCGCTGAGTTTGCTCGATTCCGAGTTCGTATAAGTGAGTTATGCCCTTTGGAAGTTGGGCTGTTGGCACAATCGCACAGGGCAGTTTAGTCCGAAAATTTTCAGGGTATTTTGGTCTTTTCCCTAGCCAATTCTTTTGGTTATATTAAGGTGTTAGGCTGATTTTTTATCAGTTTTTCTTTTTAAAAGAGTGAGAGTGAGGGTTTTGAGAGTGAAGAGAGAAAGAAGAGGAGAAAGAGAAGAAGAAGCTAAGGATCGTCGTGGATTTTCGTCGGGGGTGATCCCTAATCAGGTATGTGAGTTCATAGTGACGGGTTGATTCTTTCCCCCACACGCCCAACTCGTTTTATTTCCGATAAAAGCTTGGTTGGGTTGTTGAAATTGTTGGTTTGTGTTGTTGAAGTTGTTGGTTGTGTAGTTGATTGTGGTGTTGAAGTTCCTTGTTGATTTGGGACATGATTTGGTTGTGATTTTGCTGCTGGAACCTTTGAGGTTGAGAGGATTTAGAGTTGGAAAGAAACAAGGGGAAAAAGTCGGATTTTTGGGGGAAAAGGGCTGGGCTGTCGTGCCAGCCAGCGCACCCCAAAAAGGGACGCTGAACTTTCCCGTTGGGGCAGAGCGCCTGGCAGAAAGCCCAGTAGGCCCTCTGAAGTTTGAGGGCTGACGCCCCACACCTCTTAGAGCGCCAAGGACGCCAATCCTTCCCTTTACCTTTCTTTTCCCGCTATTTCATACATGTTCCTTGGTAAAGTACCTATGTTTTATAGTTGTTTCCAATACTTTAAGGTACATCTCAACAGCCCAAACTCATCCATAAACGTGTGATCATACACCTTGAATCCATAATCCAATTCAAGGCGAGTAAGGATCAAAGTCAAGTGAAGTTAGTTTCCAATTCAAGTGAAGTTAGTTTCAAAGTCAAGTGAAGTTAGTTTCAAAGTCAAGTGAAGTTAGTTTCCAATTCAAGTGAAGTTAGTTTCAAAGTCAAGTGAAGTTAGTTTCAAAGTCAAGTGAAGTCAAGCTTAGAAGTAAGTAAGTCAAAACAAGTCTTTAAGGCTTTCCAAGAGTCTTCATTGAACGTTTTAACTTCTTTTTAAGGCTCAAGTTTCAAGTTAAGTAAAGAATGAGAGTTCCTAGTTAAGTCAAGAGTTTCAAGTTAAGTCAAAAGTATCGAGTTTCAAGTTAAGACAAAAGTTAAGAGTTTCAAGTTGAGTCAAGAGTTTCAAGTAAAGTAAAGAGTAAAGAGTAAAGAGTTGAGTTCATTTCTCAAAAGCTATAAGGGGACTAAGTATTCCCTAAGAGTTTATAAATGTTTTTACACATTTGAGCAAAGAAAGGGAACATTGATTCCAAAAGAGCCTTTGGGCTAAGCTTTGAGTAATTATCTCAAACTAAAGAAAGAAGTTGTTTTAAAAGCATGAGCGAAAGTATTTTTGGGAGTAGTATTGAGCACTGAATTGGGGACACGAGTTCATATTCAACTCTCCATAAGAACCATGCGCCAACATGGGATTTCTCGGGTCATACTTTTTAGATGATCACGAAAGTTAAGCTAGTGGATCCACTTAGTAAAGTTAGCTTCCTATATCGATGGCAAGGTATAGGATGGTCCTTGGGCAACGCGAGGTAAAATGTTGTATCATCACTAAGGCTCATAGTGGTGGTTGTCGATTAAGAACCTCCCACAAAAGTTATATTACTTTTATATAAGTAAAGTTGAGTTTATTATCGTTTTATCCTTAACGAACTAAGTTGTTGATACTGTTTTACCAGTTTTATATATATATATATATATTGCATGTGTCTTATTTCTTTATATTGAGTTCAGTTATTCAAGAGTCGAGTATCCTTGAGTTAAGTATCTTTGAGTTGAGTATCTGTCTCTGAGTCCAGTATCTATCTTCTGAGTTGAGTAAGTTTGAGTAGTTTTGAGTATTCCTTGAGTTGAGAAAGTTTGAAAAGAGGTAAGTTATTCAGTTTATTCCAGTTTTTCTTCTAG